>NC_068370.1:6212093-6417093 GCF_020536995.1 Dreissena polymorpha | reverse complement strand
CTACATTATT
Source organism: Dreissena polymorpha (assembly GCF_020536995.1). Classification (NCBI taxonomy): domain Eukaryota; kingdom Metazoa; phylum Mollusca; class Bivalvia; order Myida; family Dreissenidae; genus Dreissena; species Dreissena polymorpha. Next base: position 6,417,083 of record NC_068370.1, on the reverse strand, counting down.
AATACTGTTAGTTACATTTTAGATAAATCATAATGATACTCGTCCTGTACACATGTTCTACTAATATCTTTATTTAGTTTAGTCAGTTAGTTTAAATAATATCATCTACAAACATGGTGACAAGCTTTTAGAGTATAATATTTTTTTTCAAGTCGTGTAACCTCCCATTAATGGTTTATCTTTAGCTCACATGAGCACAATGTGCTCATGGTGAGCTTTTGTGATCGCATTTTGTCCGTCGTGTGTTGTGCGTCGTGCGGCGTCAACATTTGCCTTGTTAACACTCAAGAGTCCACATTTATTTCCGATCTTCATGAAATTTGGTCAGAAGATTCGTCTCGATGATATCTCGGAGGAGTTCGAAATTGGTCACGGTTGCTTGAAAAACATGACCGCAAGGGGGAGGGGCATTTTCCTAATATTTCTATAAATGGCTAGAGTAAAACCTTGTTAACATTATAGAGGCCACATTTGTTATCCGATCTTCATGAAACTTGGTTAAAAGATTTGTCCTAGTGATATCTTGTACGAGTTTGAAAAGGATTCCGGTTGGTTGAAAACGTGGCTGCCATTGGGCGGAGGCATTTTTCCTAATGTGGCAATAGAAAAACCTTGTTACCACTCTAGAGGCCACATTTATTGTCCGATGATCATGAAACTTTGGCAGAAGATTTGTCCCAATGATATCTTGGAAGAGTTTGACAATGGTTCCAGTTGGTTGAAAAACATGGCCACCAGAGGGCGGGGCATTTTTTTCGCATATGGTTATAATTATACGGCTATAGTAAAACCTTGTTAACACTCTAGAGACCACATTTATTGTCCGATGATCATGAAACTTGGTCAGAAGATTTGTCCCAATCATATCTTGGAAGAGTTTGAAAATGGTTCCGGTTGGTAGAAATACATGGCCGCCATTGGGCGGGGCATTTTTCCTTATATGGCTATAGTAAAACCTTGTTAACACCCTAGAGGCCAAATTTATGGTCCGATCTTCATTAATCGTGGTCAGAACATACGTCCCAATGTCATCTTCGATAAATTCGAAAATGGTTCTGGTCTGTTGAAAAACATGGCCACCAGGGGGACGGGGCATTTTTCCTTATATGGCTATATATTTATGGCTAAATTAAAACTTGTTAACACTCTAGATGCCACATTTATTGCCCTATCTTCATGAAACTTGATCAGAAGATTTATCCCAATGATATCTGGAAGAGATTGAAAACTGTTTTTGTTGGTTTAAAAACACTGCCGTCAGTGGGCGGGGCATTTTTCCTTTTATGGCTATAGTAATAACTTGTTTACACTCTTAAAGTCACGTTTATTGTTCAATGTCATGAAACTTGGTCAGAAGTTTTTTTGCAATGACATTTTGAACGAGTTCGAAAATTGTTCCGGTTGGTTAAAAACATGGCCGCAATGGGGCGTGGCATTTTCCTTATATGGCTATATATTACTATAGTAAAACCTTGTTAACACTCTAAAGGCCACATTTATTGTCTGATCTTTATGAAACTCTGTCAGAAGATTTGTCTCCATGATATCTTGGACAAGTTTGAAAATGGTTCCGGTTGGTTGAAAAACATGGCCGACAGGAGGCGGGTTAATTTTCCTTATATGGCTATAGTAAAAACTTGTTAACACTCTCATTGAAACATTTATTGTCCAATCTTCATAACACTTGGTCAGAATTTAAAGGATAGCTTGGATCGGTTCAAAAAAAGTTCCGGTTTGTTGAAAAACATGACCGCAAAACCTTGTTAGCACTCTAAAAGTTACATTTATAGTTCACTCTTCATGAAACTTGGTCAGAACATTTGTTCTAATTTTATATTGGGGCTGCACCGAGCAGGTCAGTTTCTTTGTATCTCAGGTGAGCGACTTTGGACCTTTCAGGCCCTCTTGTTTAAAAAAATAACCGATAATTTAGGTTATTAAAGACGCCAATTAAATTGTAAACGCAAACACCAACAAACACTAGTGACCAGAACCAAGTTTTGTATGATAGTGTTCGCCTTCAAATGGCATTTTGACGGAAGATGCACAAACACATTTAATATATTTACATTATAACTTTTGTCAAATAACACACGTGTCTTATATAATTACTTTTGTACTTGCAACTATGTATGTTCTTAAATAATCCCGGATGAAAACAATAATAACAGCAATAGTCAATCATTGATAGTTATACAAGTGAAAACAAATTAACTTTTCAATATATATATTACATATGTTCAAACTTTAGAACAATATGTGTGAACCCATAAATCTGTGTGAAGCATGTACTCTAAATGCATTCACAAGCAATTTACACTAGAAAGAGTACACATAACTCAACACAGTTATAATTTCCGTTTGCACAAAAGGTGTCTTCTTAAAATCTGAATGTTAAGTATCGTGGCAGCTACTGATAAAACACACGTATCAATCGAGGAAATTAAAATTTTAACGTAATATGTGAAGGTTTTACATACAACTTTTGGTATTTGGATTAAAAACAAAGCTCAGAAATATATAACACTATGAATTAAACAAAGAATGTCATTTCAGTGCGTGCAAACTAGCTGTTAATCTTCTTACACCTCTGTTAGTAAGGGTTATCATTGGGGGAAGTATTGTTCACGGAGCTACTTACATGACATATCAATTTACATAGAGTAAGTCATTTTTGAAAACAATGCAGATGGTTATCATGAAAAAAAAACAATCGTTTAAATTGTGATCGTATCAGCGCGTATTTGAATATTTCACAATCATGTTTCAATCAAAAGAGTACACACAACTCAACACAGTTATAACTTTTGTTTGCACAACATGTGTTTTAGAAACCAAGTTCATTAATATATAAAACATTATGAATTAAACAAAGAATGGCATTTCAGTGCATGTAAACTAACTGTGATTCTTCTTACACCGCTGTTTGTAAAGGTGATCATCGTGGGTAGTTTTCTTCACTGATCCACTATAACGACATATCAATTAATATAGAATTTGTAAAGCTAGAAAACAATGCAGATGGTAGTTATGAAACAAATCACATCGTTTAAATTGTGATCGTATCAACGCGTATTTGAATATGTACCAGTTAAAAAAAAATCACCTTATCATTTTTATAATACTTACCTTTAACTTTCATAGATCGTGGTTTGACTTACAAAGAATATAAGATATTTAATTAATGCAACTTTACTATAAGTTTTCATAATGTTGTGATTCTCGTAATTATTTCATGTATATTTAATGCATATAGTGTCAGAATACTGACTTTATAAAATAAAATGGGGTTTATATAATGTTATGTTTTCAAAGTATGTTGTACGCGTCCTGCTTCAGGTAATTACTATTTGCTATTGCTATCATGTAGGAATTATTGATTTTGCAATTAAAGTACGAATCATCGGTTTATTACTGGTTTAACCTTACAAAAACGGCTGATGTCCCCAGTTAAAATATGTAGTACAATAGCTATCGCGTATGAAATTAGCATTAACTGGTTAAAAGTGTCTAAGCGATACCTTTCTTGGTTTTCTTGTTTACTTTGCTGTATAGTGGAACGAACGAGTCGAAACATGCTGGTGCTTGTGGCACAGTTCTGCAAAATCAATTATTAAATCATCTTAGAACCAATGGACAATCATTCAATATGTTCATGCATACGTGTTCTACAATTAGTGAATACTGTCAGGATCGATAAACCAATTTCGATTTTTATTAAAGAAAGAATTAAACAATTAAAATAACATCGACAGAATGTTATACGTAGCCAAAGGCACATGCATCTTTTTCAAACAGTGCTGTCCGTTTTTACAAAAAAGGCTTATTTGCAATACCACTAGGCTAGTGTATTGTGAGTATTGTATTGTATTGTTAAGTACAAAAGAATGCATGCTTACTGCTCAAAATATGTTTCATACTTACCGATTCCAGTCATTTGTCTCCATACCTTATACAGAACAATGGCTATTAACAATTAACCAGTTGCATTGTAAGATGATAAAATTATATGACACAATGGTCTTGCACCTTCGTGACAGATTTTAAAGACACATGAATTGGAATATAATATAATGATCCATAAATCACTTGTATAACATTTGCAAAACACCTGTCTGTGTACACGCATTATTAGTTAAGTGTGGATAAGGAAAGTTTAAATAACACGAACAATTAAATGTTACAAAGAAAACCAGAATTCAAAACATCGATTATTCATTATGATTATAGAATACCAAGTTAGTTGAATTAATATTACCTATGATTTTCTTCTTGTCAACTACGGAATATTGAGGGTCAACATCGTTTGCATCGGTATCAAAGGAACCATTCGATGTCTCAGCCATTTGGTTTTTCTTCCTCAACGGTGCATGCAGTGAGTCTTTTTTGTTAACAATTGAGTAAAGTGGATCATCTTCACGTTCACTATCAAAACCGCACGGTGTACTTGGTTTGCAATCGTGCATGGTTAGAAGATTATCCGGGTATATTGGATGGTTCGCAGTTGCATGGAGATTGTTATCCCTTACTTTAGAATTTAGTGGATCATCACTGTCTAGAGGCGTTGCATTAAACGTGTACAGTGGGTTGTCTTTGTACCTGTTGCTATGAGGCGGTGGTTCTATGTTTACAATCGAATAAGGCACAGCCTTGCTCATATTTGTGTTAAGTGGATCTGTAAATGGGCGTTCTTGTCTGCCACAGGAATTATATAGAGAATATGATGCAATAATGTCATGTTTTAGTTGTTCGTTTTTTATCAAATAAAACACCGAGCAACATCTGCATATGATTATACATTATATTTGAAATAGTATAAACATCGAACAATAATAGTATATATTGTTGAAAAAAACACATGTTAACACTATATACAACTTAAATGTGAGTTAAGTAAAGGTTGGCATACCCATGTTCAGTAAAGCCACATGCCCCCTTTTCTGAAATAAAAAAACAACGATGGCTATCCGTGTACAACATAAACGATATGAACAATGAATAATTTCATCTATGTGAGGTTTCAAAACATCAGGCACTTATTAAACATGCATGTATATGTCAACATCACTTTGTAAAAAGTGCAATACTAATATCAAATATCAATTTCATCATAAAAACCATGAATTGCATACAAAATAAAATACAGCTTATGACAGAAATGCTTTTATAAAACGTGGATGAAATTAATATTTTATCAATAAATACAATAAATAATATTGACCCTTCGATTTGGGATGTTTTTGTGTGATTACACTCCCAAAATTTTAATTGATATATAAAAGAAGTTATTTTAACAATAAAAGTAACTATTGTTTACCTGCACAAGATTGAAGATCGTTGACACTACTGTACAACCAGTCGTCATCCAATGTTTTGTCATAGCTATGGCCATCGTGTATTTGGTGTGGATTACTTTTAAATAGATCACATTTAATTTATGTTATGATAATATTAGGTATTTGCAGTATAAGAGTAAAATAATAGTAATACAAAATAATGATAATGATAATAATAATATTATAAGTATTAGTAGTAGCAGTATTATCATCATTATGTAGAAGTAGTAGAAGAAGTAGTTGAAGAAGTAGTAGAAAAAGTAGAAATAGTAGCAGTAGTAGGAGTAGTAGTAGTAGTAGTAGTAGTAGTAGTAGTAGTAGTAGTAGTAGTAGTAGTAGGTAGTAGTAGTAGTAGTAGTAGTAGAAGTAGTAGTAGAAGTAGTAGTAGTAGTAGTAGTAGTAGTAGTAGTAGTAGTAGTAGTAGTAGTAGAAGTAGTAGTAGTAGTAGTAGCAGTAGCGGTAGTAGTAGTAGTAGTAGTAGTAGTAGTAGTAGTAGTAGTAGTAGTAGTAGTAGTAGTAGTAGTAGTAGTAGTAGTAGTAGTAGTAGTAGTAGTAGTAGTAGTAGTAGTAGTAGTAGTAGTAGTAGTAGTAGTAGTAGTAGTAGTAGTAGTAGTAGTAGTAGTAGTAGTAGTAGTAGTAGTAGCAGCAGCAGCAGCAGCAGTAGCAGTAGTAGTAGTAGTAGTAGTAGTAGTAGTAGTAGTAGTAGTAGTAGTAGTAGTAGTAGTAGTAGTAGTAGTAGTAGTAGTAGTAGTAGTAGAAGTAGTAGTAGTAGTAATAGTAGTAGTAGTAGTAGAAGTAATAGTTGTAGTATAAGTAGTAGTAGTAGTAGTACTCATACTTTCTCTTTCAATATGAATTAAGACTAGTTTAAAATTTATGGGAAATACTTTAAGATGATACATTGTGTTACTACGTTAGAGAGTTGAATTAGTACACAATAAGACTTAGTCAATATTAAACAGCAATAGAAAGGACATTAATTAATAATCTCGAGACAATGATGGGTATGTTTTATTGGTGTTATACACCAGAGTACAACTACGTTCATGACACAAGTCCAATATAAATGCCTAAAATGATTTTTTGTGTGTAAATTTCTTTAGTTTTTAAGTAAAAACTACTGTAGAACAGACTGGTTTGTGCTTTAAAACATTACCTGTTGGTGTTTGAGCCAAAATCTGAAATAAGGAAACTGTTTAAAATAAAAAATATACAAACTGTTACTTTAAACTCGGATGCCTGACCTTCCTATTTAGCTAACAGTGTAAGTGCTGATCGACTCATAAGTCAATCATGATCATTAATTGCATATACAATATCGCGCATGTCGAAGAGCTGGTTGGTTATGACTCAGTAACATATCATTCATTTCTTCGATTTACTAATATTACTGTCGCATATTTATGCATACACAACTGAATTATTAAATTTTTCATTGCGTTGTATAATTTTTTTAAATAAAATGTACGTATCAGCACCATATTTACCATATTTACTTGTGGTGTTTTATAATCTTATTTTAAATACACATTGTTTTGTACAGCAGAACACATGAATATTTGAATCTTTTCTCATTTGAGTATTTTCGACGATCCCAACGACTTCGAAATAGCATTGAATAACTGTACATTATAATTCGATTCATCGTTTAGTAAGAATAAATTGAAATATCTATTGTATAAACGACTGCATGATTTTATATTTAATTACGTTTCATATACAATTCAAGTTCATTAAATAAGAGAACTGACAATTATGGACTGTATTCAAACCTATACCGTCGCGTTTTGTCGCGATATCTCTCACACGACTGTACGAGGGGTCATCATCAATACAGTCTTCAATGCCCAAGTCTTGTTGTTCATCTCCATGTTGTGCACTGTGCAGAAGCATGCACTAATTTTATATGACGTATTGCAATTATTTATGTTGCACCATAGTTTTCCAAATTTCAAATGAATAATTGCCATTAATAATATACATACGACAACAACAGTTTGTATTTAAGTACACATACTCGTTCTAAAACAATATGATATAAGAGACGTGCACAATAAAAAGAAAACATTACCATTGCCGTTTTGTATTTAGACCTAAAAATGAAAGTTTAATTATGTTAGCTAAATAAAAGTTTATTAACGTCATCATATGTATTAACATATGTACATACTTAATGATAGGGCAACTGAAACTACTGTATCACATCACATCACGTAATAAAAAGTAAGATTTATATGATCGCAATGAAAACATTAAATGCATACAGTCTAGAGACGTCAGTATGTATTTTGTTCACGTCATTTGATTTTTTGTTTTGTATTTAGTCCGTAAGATATATTCAAAATAATGAAAAAAATCATACATAATCATGATATAAAAAGAATATTGAAACATGAACGTTTATTTACTAGGCAAAAACAAATAAAGAAGCCGTGTCAAATATATAATTTGTAGTTTGTAACAAAAATTTAGTGTTTAAGCCATATGTTTATTAAATTCATGAACCAAAATCAAACAACTGCATAAGTTCATCAGATATTTACAGAATCAATTAGTCAGTTAGATTTCGCCTAGTATACCGACCAGCCTCACTATGCGTGGACACCGGTTCCATCCAGGAGGAAGTTGGATTAGAAGAAGTGGCATTGTTTGAAACAATAGCCATATTTATGTCCCCCTCGACTGAATTATTTTCCTTGTTCAGCATTGTAAGATTATGCTTTCCTGTTTGGTTTCAAAAGTTAGAAATCGGATGAATGTACATTTAAAACTCGTATGTTAATACGAATATAAACAATAATTTTAATTTAATATTCAAACATAATATTCGACAATAGCGATTACTGTCACTTTATTATACTAGTAACAGGACTACTATTCAAATACAAACACTTCAGCATGTATCGTTATTACAAGAAAACCCAATACTTGACGTTTGCTATTGTGTGTAGTGTTTTTAAAACAATATTATTTTGAAAACGTTTTACAGTAAATTGCATATTCCAAGCTTCACCTCTTGTGCGAAACAATTTAACGCAACCAACACGACCGATATAAGTTCACAAAACATCATTCTAGCATAATCATTATCATTATTTTGAAAAAGCATTATGAGTGCTGTCATATCATATGTAATAAATTGATTGCTCTTAATAAAACTCTGCATTTTAGTTTGTCATAAATAAAATACAATGAAACTAAGCAAATATTCAAGAATAATTGTAAGTTAAATTTATATCAAATTGAGTAAAATTCCAGTCAATGTAGTTAAATTATTTGAACGTGCTACCAAACCTCTCGAGCACGAACACAGTTTCTTTCGGAAAACGAGCACAACAAGTCCGATGACAAAGAAAACAAATGGCCCGCAAATAATAACAGCCAACTGGGTAACTGAAACTAGTAAGACACAAAACCATGATTACACGTAAAATCATGCTTTATAGTGACTATTCAGTACAATGGCGCTTTGCAAATTCTAGTAATGTACATGGTATTGTATTGCATTGTATTGTAATAATAAAACGCTTAAATCTACACTGTGTAACCTGAAAGTTTGTGCACGTTCTGAACAGAGATTGAATTGGTTAAGGCAAATGCGATATACTATTTACATCTGGTACAACGTACATACCAATATTGGTCCACTCTAATGTTTTTAGATTTTACAAATTGTTAAAAATTTAATTTTGCCGGAAATGTGTGCGTCAAGAAAAATGCATTACATCGAGAGTTTATATATATATATATATATATATATATATATATATATATATATATATATATATCACGTTCATAGTTTAAAGGGGCCTTTTCACGGATTTTGGCATGTTTTGAAGTTTGTCATTAAATGCTTTATATTGATAAATGTAAACATTAAATTTTAAAAGCTCCAGTAAAAAATTAAAAATAAAATTTAAAAAAGGAAAAAAAAGTAGCCCGCAGCAGGGCTCGAACCAGTGACCCCCGGAATCCTTAAGTAAGAACGCATTGGCCAACTGAGCTATCCTGCCAAGCATACATAAGTTGCGTATTTAAATATGTTATATAAGCAATCTTCGTAGTTTCACAAATTTAAACGACAACAACAGAACTCTCAAGATTATTCAATCGTTCCGCGTTGCAACGCTTTATAATTTTTAGGTTTTGAAATCGTCAAAAGATGCATATAATGGATATATTAGACCATGGCAAATGTTCAGTTATACTGTTTCCTCACAAATATCATAACAAAACCGGAAATTTGCGAATCTGAAACAACTTTTTTGAATTTTGTCAATTTACCAAACCGTGAAAAGATCCCTTTAATATAAAGTGTACATAAATGTACAATATTTGTATTTGGGATTCGCTTGTGGTGAGTACTAAAGGATCTGTTTGCAATGAAACTCTTCTAGTGTAATATGTCATTTGTCTTACTGTTTTGTTTCGCAATAGATTCTTCACTTTTGTTTTCCTCGGTAGAGTTAGCGTTGTTTGTTGTGTTGACGATAACGCTTTCAGTTTTGGTGCTTTTATCTGGACCTAACTCTAAGATAATAAAATATGGCTCAAATCAAATGTGGAATAATTAATGTTTGCACAATGTGGCATATCAATTGCATAAACAAATAATTATTATCAGAGAAACACTTCACTCTTTTGATGAGAGTTCATTAGTATGTGACAATATAAGTATGTCTTACTTTTCGCATTTGATGGCATTTCTACCGTCGCGGTAACTGTGCCAGTTTCGTTGTCGATATTAGTAGGCATGGTACTCTCCACTCTTGCGATTTGTGTTGTTAGTGTTGTCGTTGTACACTCAAGGCGATCTAAGTTGAAAACAAATAACATGCAAAACTATAGATACATTTCGTCCTGCATTAAGCGGCTAGGGATTTGTATTTTAATAATGTTCAAATAATACGCATGTAGAATAATATTAATACATCGGGTGTAATAATAGATCCAAAGATTTAAGAAATAAGATGCAACTCAGAAGATTTAAATTACCTAGATTTCACATAATTTAAAAGAAATCATTACGGTTCTAGAAAGTATGGTAATGTAATCTGATAATTTTAAACATTATAAGTGCTGTCATATCATATTTAATAAATTGATTGCTCTTAATAAAACTCTGCATTTTAGTTTGTCATAAATAAAATACAATGAAACTAAGCAAATATTCAAGAATAATTGTAAGTTAAATTTATATATATATTTAAGAAATAAGATGCAACTCAGAAGATTTAAATAACCTAGATTTCACATAATTTAAAAGAAATCATTACGGTTCTAGAAAGTATGGTAATGTAATCTGATAATTTTAAACATAAGACAGTTTTTAAAATAACTGTCCTTAGAATAATGATCACGTGATGTACTGTATTTTATATCTATATCGATATATAACGTTTACGACAAAATACCCAACAATTAATGAGTCATTCAAAGTCGCCAGCCCTTAATTCCCCACCCCTCCTATTTCATAACCATTACATTTCAAAATTAACTTTAATGTAATGAACATAAATATTGATAAATCAAGTCTTATTTTGTAGATATTGTAACAGTTCATTACTGTATTAAATAAACATAAATGGTAGAAAAAGAGGTTTAACAAGTGAAATACAGAAAATATAAGCACTCAAGCGTTGCAAACTAATATCCGAAAACCAGAAAAATACAAATTTCTAGTTATGAGACTATGTAAAAATAATTTAAACAAAAACAGATTCACTTGCAAGAGCACCCACGTTTTCACAATCACATATTCCATAGTGAATAAACTTATGAATTGTATCGTGTGTATTTTACAAATATCATAAACGTATCACAGGACGAATGACATGTACTACAACATTTGATAAACAAAAGCAATCTGATCCGAGTTAGTTCATAATGCCCAGTTCATAATGCTTACTAAAGCACTTAGATTTAAAAGTTTCCATATCGAATAGTTCAGGTATGCAAAATAGATGTTTAACTATGTAAATATGCATGGTAAGTTTATAATCAACTTATATCAATACAATCTTTTTAATCGTACCTTCATAGATAAAAGGGAATTAATCACCTAAACCTTTGAATTAAAAATACGTTTTCTAAAATGTACAATACAGCGAAAATTTCGAGTCCTAAATGTTTACGTGTAAACAAGAAATACGTAAACATATTTATTTAAACTGTCAGACAATGAAATCAGCGTTTGGTCGCTGAAAAAAGTATGTTATTATAAGCCTTACTAAAATATTTACACTATTTGCCTATTGTTCTGGTATGAATTTGAAAAGGCCGGACACACAAGGTGTTTCGACATTGTTTTCTCTACAGCCTGTAGTAACAGATACTGATATTTGGCACACGATTGATTCTCGCGTACCATTGCTCATGGCGAGCGATGATTATTTCGTGATAAGACAGTTTAAAAAAAAAAAATATTTTAACTTTTTTCATAAAAATAACAATAAACAGAAAGTAAAATAAAAAATAAATGACAACCGACCTAAATAATCAAATACTTTCAACATAATTTTCGTCATTCGGTATGTATGCTAACAAACAAATTTGCATTATACGTCGCATTGTGCGTCTTTCTTGGCGGTCTTCACGTTCAAATTATATACAGACAATCGGTTAATGGATCTCGCAAAATTATACCGTACGATGCATTGCAATTACTTTTGTGTTGAATGATTAATCTTATGGTAAGTTGTGTAATAGTAAAGTAAAACAAAAGAAATGGCAATTGTGTGCGATGGACCCGAATTAGCATGCGTCCGTCAGCATTTTCAAGAGGGAATCAGCGTAACTGTTAAAAAATATTTAAATGTCAACCATATATCACTGTAGAACATAATCTTGATTTTCCTTTCTATAGAATAAAAACGAATTCATGATAAGATGATGTCAAACCTTTGTGAGTTTTAACTTTCACCAAGAACATGGTGTCTATAAATTTACTTTAGTGATATAATCCTTAGACGTGAATTTTCATGTAAGTCACACATTTAGTTTGATATAATATCGGCTTCACTATGAGTTAATAATGTTCTTTTTCTTGCATTAATCAGTTTTCTGTACAATTAATCTAATTATAAAATACCTGTTCACCTGACTCATGTGGAAAGTCACATTAGCTTTCGTAGATTATGTTATTTTCGTAATAGAAATTAGCGGCGAATGTTTTTATTATGAAATTTTGTTTACTATGGAACACCGGACCTGTAGCTCCAAACATGTGCTAGAAAATATCGGCATTGCAAACCCGTTTTCAGATTTTGAATAATGGTTTCCATGTAACTGTAATAAAACATACATACAAACGGTAATTACAACATTGTTTGACAAACAAACACACAATAATCATATACATTTTCACAACATGCCGTTTAAGAATTAATTACAGTTTACACAGTCTGCAATAAAAGGGACATCTAGATTGCTGAAAGCATGCGGATTTCTTCGTACGAACAAATAATGACATGCAATTTATTATCTTTGCTGTATGCTTACCTGATTTAGTCAAAGTCACATTATTACTAAAATCAGTAGACCCTGTTGACAATGTTGATTTTGTACAGTACCATTGGTCGCCAATATTTACCATATTGTCATCAGTAATGGTGCACGTGACACCTGTTCGATGTAAGCACTTACATTGCGTTGTCTTAATCGTTGAAGGTTTAAATTGACTGCATGCCGTTTTATTAAAAACTACTTTTTGCATGTTTTGCACACCCTTCTCTAGGCTTTTTTTGTAAAATATCCAGATTCCGTAAGCATTATAAATATCAGTGCAGTTAACTTCCACAGTTGTTGCACATGGCACGTTAACATAGAAAAAGGGTTTTGACAACACTGAAATGAAATAAAATTAAAAATATGTAATAAAAATGTTATGTGATTTATTAAATACTATCATTGCAAGGTAATATTAAACAAGCAAAAGTTATATAACCATGCATTTCCCGGTTATCCAAATAATAACATTATAATTATATCAATTTAAAAAAAAAGTTAAGTTCTAGGCTGTCTTCTCACTAACTATTGATAATAGTAAATCATTAAAAAGACGCACATATATAGAGAGAATAATGTTCAAATATGTATTGACACAATAATCGCAGGTGCTAACACTAAATATTGGCATTAAAAACTTGTAAATATGTTAATGCTCTTTCTCTAAGTTAACATAGCTTTGCTCATGGGTCGTCTTCATTATGTTTTTATACAGGTTGACTACCAGATTATATCTTGAGGGTTAAGATTAACCTTTGAAAATATTTCAGCTACTCATATTCATACAAACGTCATATTAAACTTTAGAGTATTATCTAAATCCAATTCTTGGCAAACTGTTAAATTCTCCGCCTTAAAATTTTCCAGGCCGAGTATCAAATCCAATAACTCTGACATTAAGTAATACATCGAATAGACAAACATTAAACTTAACTTTATAAATTGCATAGTGCCTTTCCATCGCATGTCTTCGACTTTGTTACAGTTTGAGGAGCTTGTATCAATGCATTCACCTTGTTTGCAAGAACAATTTTCAATGTGTGAATTAACTGTTTCATTCAGGCATTGTACCTGTTAAGTTATGCCGTGTAACTGCTCGGGTAAGGGCAACTTAACTACATGACGGCCCTAGTCATAATGCCTAGTGTAAGGGCCGGTAAATTTACCAGCTTCTAATGAAATTAACTTTAATTCAAAATGGCGCTGGTGTGTGTTCATGATTTAATATAAATGCTTCGCATTAATGAGAAAATGATTCGGACATATTACACGTTAAAGAATATAATAAATAATCCAAAGCATTAAACAACAATATAACTCGTTTTTTACCATGGTAACACCCTTACATATTTGTCTGTAAATGGAGACAAAATCACATTTTTACTCGAGCAAGGTATCGTATAAATATCAATTGTCTGCATTCAACGATTTAATTGTTAACGGCATTATTGGATTTTAAAATGCGTAACGATACTTTTGGTTTGTAAGTCAAAATAAATAAAACTTACTTGAAATGACATTGACATGCGCAGCCATAAATCCGAAAAGTATTTTTAAATTCATTATCGTCTTTCAGATCAACACACGCCCGACTTTTTTCTGTCACGATTCGCCCTTTCGTTTGGAATTATTATGGTCACTGAAATATCTGCAATCGTTCGCTATTATTTGCCACAACAGATAGAATAGGGAAGTAAAGGATGAATAATGGGCGTAAAATGGATATTGTCTGCTTGATCTTGATTTATTGTCCGTGAAGTAATAGTAGTTGTTGAGTAAGAGTAAGTAGTACGAGCAATAGTAGAAGAAGTAGGAGCATCATCGTCTTTTTGACCGGACCATTTTTTCACTGTTCTTGTGAAGAGCATAACATGAACATGTCATTTTCATGTGTAGTGCTTAGATAAAATACGAGTTAAAGGATGTTATTGATAGTTCATATAATCATAGTGGGGTTTTAAAAGCGCATAATAAAAGGGACACATCTTTTATACTTATTTCTATCCGGGTTATTTGTCTTTTTGCCGGGCATTACTCCATCTGTTTGTTTTAGGAATCTATATTTATGATTCACATCACATATATTTGTATTAAAATGGCCCTTGAGAGGAATGCTAATACACGAGCCATAACTATCTTGATTTATTATTGATTTATTATTTGCTTTTACTTAATGATTTATGAGTGCTTACATCTTAGCGAATGTTGTAAATCAGTTGATATTTATAGTATTACAGCTGGAATATTTCAAACATTCAAAATGCTGTAAAGATTATGATAAAACACAATCAAGCAAAATACTATTACAGAGGAAAAGAAGAATTCAAAAAAAGACATTTTAAAGGAGTTGCCGTCCTTCCACTTCTCTTGTATTTTTGGACAATACATCATTATTTTCATCAACAGCGATCCTTTCAGACGTTTATTAACGATTTCATAAACGTTTAGGATTTTGTTATATTTAGGCTTAGTCGAAATTAATTATTGTATAAATGTTTAACAACTATAAAAGATCATAACAGATACTATTAAAACAAAGGATGAGCTCTTCGTATTATCATTTACAACTAAATAGTGAAAATTAGCAGAAAGCAACCGCAGTCATGAGAAAATGTTGCATGAAAATATTCCAAAAACATTTATCTTGTGCTAATTTGAAAGTGATTTGTAAAATAAAAGTGTGCATGTTGAAAGGCATAAACTCTAATAAGGATAGAGTCAGAGGAGAATCTTGCGTGTTAAATACTCGTAAAGTAGTTATATATAATAATTAACCCCTAACTTAACTTGTATAAACTTCTTTGTTGAAGTAAATGGTGCCCAATTCGTAATAAGTCTGCAGCTCCCAAGCAAGCAAGTCTGGACTAGATAATTTTCTTGCAAAATAGCTTCCAAAATGGATCCCAAATCTAGAAGTGCAACACAATATTTTGGTCCCATATGTGTCACATGTGGGTCCCATGAGACGAACATGGGCTAACAACTGGTCCATTATGGGCAAATACAGATGGGACGTTCGTGGGATACTTATAAGAATCCGATTGTCGGAAGTGGAACCCGATTTCTTACTGGTCTCAAAGTGGTTAGAACCAATGTCCAACATCAAACAAACGTGAACTAAACACTGATTCGTTGTGCCCAGCCACAGAATGGACCGTCTTATGATACTAGTATTGTTCCCATTGCCGAATGTTGTACACGTTTTTTCAAGTGTTCTGCGTGGGTTAAACATGGGTCCAACATGTAAAAACATGGACTCAACTATCGTCCAATATAGGCAAACAAAGTCATCATGGAAAACTTATTTGGACCGCATTGCCGGTAGTAAAACACTATGTTTAATGAGTCCACTTCTGATTACATCATTGATCGAATATAAGGCCCACACGCAATCAAAACTGGACAATTATGGGCGAACAGAGATATGAATTTCCTTGGACACTGATATGGGTCCAGTCATCGAAGATGCTACTTGGATTTTTTTAAAGACCCAAACGGATTTCAATAATGCTCTAACATGGATCACATTTGGGCTCAACATTGGCACATCATGGGCGAACATAAATGGGACCTTCATTCATTTGATATCAATATGAGCTACACCAAAGACTTTGGATTTTTCATGGGTTAAAGAAGAAAACATATGGAACACGGTCGAACGAAGAGAAAAAAAAGGTTCAATTTATGAAACAAATAGAATATAAGACCGTGTATTGTTGCTGAATACATCGTTATCATGCCACTCAATTAATCCACCAACTTGATGTAAGTATCAATATATTCTTTTTTACACAATTCCGACCGCAATTTTACATGTTTCACAGTACAATACACAATATTCTTCTTCTTTTTATTAGTATTAATTTTCATTAAAAAACAAACAAAAGTAATATGCGTCTCTTGAGAGTGAGATGTCAACAATTAAAGCAATAAATAAATGTTTTACTTACAATGTCAACAATATGAATAACATAAAGATAAACAGATTTTTTTCCATTTGCAATCTGAACGATGAAATGGAACAGTATTTGTACGACTAAATATTCCGAACAAAAATAGAAACTACTTAAGAAATAAATCTTTAACAAAAAAATAACTTAAAATATGATTAATTTGATTTTACGATATGGGTAAATAGTATTTCGAAACAATATAACAATAAAAAATAATATGGTAAAGGGATAATTGACAGTTTCAAGTCAATAATTTACTGTTTGTAGTAGTTTTGGAGTTGTTGACTTTTGATTTTGAAAAAGTATATTTAATGATTGGCATAAAATTGTCACAGTACAACAATATTTAGTGGAAATGTTGCTCTTTCTTGATGAATCGATAAAGTTTAATTTTAACATCTGCAGCAAACAAAGGTAATTTGAATCGGAAAGAATAATTAATAATTAAACTAAACGGTACCAGCACAGTTTTCAAACGTTTGGTTTTCCATATCATGTAGATATTCAAAACATAATTTACCTTAACCATAAGGCAAAATAGCAAAAACATAACATACATTATTAAGTTGAAAAAAAAGAAAAGTAACATCCATACAACTAAATGCCGTTATTACTAATTAATTTACAGTATATTATTTTTGTATTCCCTTTAATAAAACATACATTTAAAATGCGTAGCATAATAATATGCATGTAGACTAAACATTCTGAATATTTACTGTCATCATTAAAATAATAATTGCAATTGGTGTTGGGCTAAATATTAATAATGATATTAAAAAACAATGCCTTATATATAGCGTCACGGCATGATACTACATACAGTTTAAGTAGCAGATAAAACACGCAAACCATTCATTATGCATACACTATGTGGAACTCGCTTTATTTTTAGGTTTTGAAGCAACAACACGACAAAACGACAGTAGAGTTGTTGAACTGCAGAACACGGTTTTATTTTAACTTCAATGGTGGGACTGTTCATCATGGACACTAAACATCACCTCTCCTTTTTATTTATGTGGCAAATAATATTCTAAGGGAATAAAAAAAATGGTTAAACATATTCGGGCGTAGGTCGGGGGAACACTACTCTCTGTATCAAGTTTTAACTGTTGGTGAAGGTTGTTGGTTATAATAATGCGTTCCAACATCTACATGTGGTTAAAGTTATGTACATCCATGGCTACTATAGGCAAAAAACGATCATGTCACGAGCAGGTAGCATGAATAGTTAGCATGAAAAAGTCTTAACTTGTCATCGTAATGAAAGTATGTGTCGGTGAAGAACCAGACAACTTTTTAATTATTAGGTATAACTAATTTAGCATAGATATCAGTAATCAACATACACAGTGACAAGGATTTTAACTGGAATTCACCACATGTTAATGCAATATCGACAATTTTCTCTAAAATTAATACTCAACTTGGCCTTACAGTTGAAGAAACAACATCATGTCAATTTTTTTCTCTTACATCTGTATTAAGAATATAGGTTACTATAGAAATGCAATGTTTTCGGTATCGTTCGCATTTCTTCATACATGTACATTTGATTACGACAATGACGACAATGTAATCAAACAATATCATCTTGTCATGGAATTTTTGTTTCACACCGACCTTATGGATAATAAATCACATCTGTGTTAGAATTGTTATCAGAAATCGAACATTCTCTAGCCAAGGCATGTTAAGTACTGTTTTCAAACAATTATTGTTGAAATATCACGATTGACATTGTAGACAAAAAAATCACAGTTTGTAAATGTTAAAAGTGTATATAGTAAAATACAGAACCATGTTAAAACGGTTACACGACAGTTTGTTTGCAATAAGCTATACAAATCATTTGTACAGGATTGACATTTTTAGCTCGGCTGTTTTCGGAGAAAGCCGAGGTATTGTCATAGCCACCTCGTCGCCCGCCGTCCGCCATCTGCCGTCCGCCGTCCGCGTCGTGCTAAAACCTTGAAATTTGTCTCTAAAATCAAAGTGCTTTCACCTTCAACTTTGAAACTTCATATGTATATGCACCTTGATAAATTCTACACGCCACACCCATTTTTGGGTCACTAGGTCAAAGGTCAAGGTCACTGTGACCTCTAAAAAATAAATTCTGACTTTCATTTATTCAAAACTGCACCCTCAGCCGAGCATTGGCACCCGTTATGCGGTGCTCTTGTTATATATACTTGTTTTATAATAAAAACATGTTTGTTAGTTCTTGCTTTGAATGCATACGCAAATTAGTTGGTATCTTATAAACGTTGAATTAACAAGTTGGTTAAATGTATATAAGTTTCACTAACAGTCCGATACACACAGCACACAATGTAATGAATATATTAATCTTGTAAATATGAAATATGAGGTGATGGTGTACTTTTGCAACTTTGCAATTTAGCTACATATTTAAATAGGAATCTAGTATAAAACGTACTACTTACAACATCATTTAATTGCTATATTGAATAACTAAAGTGGTTCTTATTGTTTTCATCTAAATGAATTGTTTTCTAACATGATTTCGCTAAAAATGAACAGCTGTAAAGGTTTCGAAAAGTTTGCTTGTGTAATACATTAAATGTTTTCAATTATTTAAAACTAACTACTTGTGAATACTCACAATGTTGCACTAAGCACTTTAGAGGAAAACGTCCAGCGGTCTAGAAATTAAATTTCAGTAGTGACTTTTTTCCGAAAAAATGAAGTCTCGCCTGTTCACTATAATTGTAGAGTTAATAAAGTATATCAATATATATTTTGGCTTGAGACCCAATATCGCGAGTGAAGAAAATAAGCCTTACAGTGCCGTGCTCGATTTGGTCCTCCTAAACAATGACCAATACCGTTCGAAAATCCGTTTTAAAACCAAATAAACATGCTATGTTTAGAGCACATTCATATAACTTACTAACATACATGGCTCGGGTATGACTGAAAACGTGACATTGGTTAAAGTCACTATCACGCTCACCAATACATACGGCTACTGTATTATGCTATATAAAAACATTCGACAACAAGTAGTACCATACGATGGTTAATTACAATAGGAAGACCCTAAAAACAAGTAACATTGATGTTAAAACGTTATATTACAAGCATTCGGAAAGTTTCAAGCATCTAAATATCGTTCCACGATGTAATCTACTTTCGCTTTCGAGTCAGGATCGGATTCATTCGGGTTGCGTTCATTTGCATAATTTATACAAGCCATTTTCGCATTCGCTAAGTTCCAGTTACCCAGAAGTCATTTTGATTTCACAGAACGATTATTCATGAGAGCTACGTCATGCTTCCGACGCTTACCGTATCCAATCTCGTGTTCGCCCGTAAATGTTCGGATATTTCACGGGAGATATAAATGGAATTATTTGTGGCAACAAACAAATAAAAACGAGCATTTTGTATCTCGTTAAATCAATTCTACCAGACAACATCTTACGTTGAAATTTTGCATTTTGCTAAAAGGAACATTTTTTTTTATGGGTTAGCTTTATTTAACGAAATATTCGATATTTTTGAGCGTGATTGTTACTTTAAGCATTAAGCAAGTGACAAAACGCTTGTATGGTTTTAACATTTGTTCCTAGCATTGGAAGTTTTGATAGAGGAAGTAGGTTTTACCAGATTGCGTTCTACCCACATACTCAATAGCAAACTCTCAAAGTAATCTATTGAATACCATATAAACAGAAAACGGCTTCACTAACACTATTGTTTGTGTTTTGTGTTTGCTTCTTTCAATAGAATCCATCTTAATGCAGGGTACACATTATCAATCATTGCCGAGAATGCAAGTTTCTATACCATTGTTTACACAAGGGGAGAATTCGTCAAATACATCGCTTACATAAAAATCTGACGATAGAGCCAATCTGTTATATTTCACATTTAATTATTATTCAGGTAAAAGGGAACAAACCGCTGTGAAAGAAATTTTTCAAGCAATATAGGCAACGGAAAAAGCGTATGGAATCATACATACATTTTTGTATATTTTCAAATACGTCCATTGTATCGAATAACAAATTTTATTGGTGTTTCTGTTACAGCCTTTAAACATAGCAGATATATTTGGCATTTTAGTTTAATCCAAGTACATCTCTTATTGTGGCTGAGATCATTTGAGTCAATTTTACGGTTAATATTTAAGATAGAATTTTCTATATTTCGTGATTTAGTCTTTACCTGTTGTTAGCACATTACGTAGTCATGTTATGTATCTATTGCCATCGTGAATGTTACGCTTTGACATGTTGGCATGTACATTTTAGCAACAAAATTAGGCGCCGAATACCAATCATTATTTGAACGCTTATTGTTCCTAGTCATGAGTAAAACGCACAAACCACGATATAGGATTTTAAGCGGTTGCTATGTTTAATAAAGTGTCATCGTGAAAATATTTCGTAACTATCAACATACATCCAAACGCGGTTTATATATTATTTTATATTATATATATAATAGTCTTTGTTGGTCATGATAATTATTGAACGAATAAAACAATACACTTAAGCACAAACCCACGATTTCTTGATATATCTTTTCACAACATTTTTCAAAGGATATGTCTGACGTACAGTAACACAACCTCTGAAGAAATCCGCTACTATTGAAGACTGTAAATATCCATGATCGATTTAAAGGCAGGTATATAAAAAAAATATCCATAAACCAAAACAAAACATGCTTCCAACAAATATATATATTGTATATGTCTAGTTCATTGTTTTAATACTGTATAAGTTATAGAAAGACAAGGTTGGTTGAAAGGGTTTAAACATGAATATACCCTTGGATGACGGACCAACTGTGAAAAATGTATGCAATTCGAATTACCCTTACGCAAATGGCATGCGCACTCTTAACATTAAATTATGATTGCAATAAACCAATATAATAATGGTAATGATCGTTTGTGTTGTAAATTCAATTGGCACCCTGCTGAGGCAAAGAAATGCATATACATCATTATTCTTGTTGCTTTTCAAATTCCAGTTATCCTTCATAATGATTCTAATGAAACATGTTATTTTTACCATCTGAAACTTGCTTCATTTATGTATCGCTTGTAATCGATTTCTTAAACAATAAGTTTGGTTTACCATCCAATAGATCAGGTAAGTTTAGTGTTTCTATATCTGTTTGAAACAAGCATTAGTTGAAATCCACGATGAAACCTCTTCAACAATATCATACATAACAACTCTGTGATTTAGCGAGTGAAATAAAACTATAGGAGTATAACAAGAACCGTTGTTTATGAGAAACATTTATTGGATAAAACAAATTTTGTATTCAAGTAAATCGTCAGTATATGTTTTTATTTACTTACTGCCCTCAAATAATGTTATCTTTATTTGTATAATCATAAAACACGACAAGGTAACTTATATGAAGAGTCTATACTAATGTGAACTACCAAGATTTTTTAATCACTGTTTTCTTACAATTACCAGGTGTTAGATATAAATCGTTCTTTCTAAACAACGAATTAACGTTTTTATTGTCGTGTAATGCGATGTAAAGTCGCTTAGCTGCTTGATATAGTTTCGTTTTTTTTCCATCGGCAATCTGATAGAAATGGTTTTGAAGTGCGATGTAAAATCGCCTAGCAGCTTTCTAAACTGTTGTACGGTGCATTCGCATCGGTTCTTGTCCCGAGCAGACTCTCGTACAAAACGTGCGTAGCTCTGCAAAATATCAAAAAAGTAATTGGTTGTTAAATGTAGGCTCGAAAATAGTAGCTTTTTAAAGCACTAAACATAGGTGTTAAGTATAATTATACATTTGACATGCATTGAGTACTATTCCACAATGTTCAAAAACGTCTTAGTTTTAAAACCCTCACATTTCATAATAAGACTAACTGGTTTCTGCCTGATCGTTTTGAAATATATCAGACACTGCTTAGAATATAATAACGGCAAGGCTTGTCGAGCCTGATATACTACAAAACGATCAGGCAGTAACCTGATTTTCTGTTTATCATGCCACTCATACCATTCACCCCTTTTTTCGAAGCAAAATATATACACCCGGTTACCGCTGCATTCATTTAAGGCGTATGAGCGTATTGGAAAATTAAAGTTGTTTCTCAACACAAAAAGTAGCGCCTTCAGCGGAATTTTATAACCTTGTTAAGTCTCTTAGTTTGCATCTTTTATTACACAACACAAGTTTAAGCAGAAAAAAAATTGTATTACATACAATAAATACATACAGCATACAAAAAGGACACTTTATTAGCGTGTTTAATATGTCAAGGCCAGTCGCTCACGTCTTCGAAGTGTGTTTACACGTGTAATTAATTTGGTGATGTTTTCATTAAAATTCAGAATTTGCAGAGTGTTTTGGTGTGGTTGTGTGCAAATGCATGTACTTAGGTTCTGTACATTTAGAACAGACCTTAAAACATGCCATGTGTTGAATTTATTTTAGAAGGAAATTGTAATTGTTCTACTGCAGGCTGTGCGGGAAGAGAAATGTTCATTTTGGAAATGTTGACAGCTGAGGAATGGAGACTTTGTTCCTGAATTATAAAATATGTGCATGACACAGATGGCGAAGACTCATAAGTTGCAGCGGACAGGTTTGAACATCTTGTGAGTGTTTCCAAAAACACGATATGTTATTATATAAAACTAACTTCTGTGGAAATATTTATTATTATCTGTATTGTATTATTAATTCATAACTTGTTTAATTATGTTTACTTCTTTTTTATTGTTTTATTTTATTTGTTTTTGTTTGTGTCTATTTGTATTTTGTGCTGAAATGTTTACATGTCTTTTGACCTTTGACATTTTTATGGGAAGGCGTGTCTAAAAAAGGAGTCAGTCTGTTACACGACGTCACGAGCATTAACACATTCACTCTTAATATTTAAAAACAAATGTTTTTACTCTATGTTCTGCTTTCTTTGCATAAAATGCAATACATATTGGTATCAATGTGTTTGTTTTGATGAATCTAATTTATTTTTACAATCAAATATAACTTATATGTTATACGTTTTAGTTATATGGACTTCCTCCAAACATCGACTGATATAAGAACTTCCTGTTGAACATGATAAAAATATATCATGAAACGTTATATCAAGCAAATATCAATTTAATGATATGATACAATGGAATTTATTTAAAGAAACAATACAAAACGGACGCTTTACATATTGAGGAGAAGTTATTCGAAAACTAAAATTGTGTAATTAAATTCTAAGCTAAATTACATACGGATGTGCGTTAGTTCCCTCCACAGCGCCTAGAAATAATGACCACAAACTGCAGGTTTAATACAAGCAGATTCCAATACAATATCAGTAGAAATTGCATTATTTAAGTTTGTTTAATGTTTATTAATGACTGTGTCAACGACTCTAAGTGATATTGTGGACTTCTTTCTGCCCAGTTTAATTATACACGTGTAATAAAAAGAGATTCATAAAGTTCAAAGCAACCGGTATGTTCGTTTATATGAAGTTGTCTCATTAAAAATTGAAGCACTTGAAGGGATATAAAAAAAACTGCGTGAATGAATAGATTAATAAACAATGAACGCAGCTTATTTGATATTAAATAAACATTTTAGACTCATAACATACCATCAGACGATAACGTATCGTTGTTCAGGGAATCTTGGACAGTATCGTAATAGTTCACATTTCCAACGTTCAAAGCACTCACAGAGTCAAACAGGTTTTCGAGAATGTGTGCGTCTTGTGGCAGAGGGTAACTGTCAGCAATAGGTGATAAAGGCGATACATTCGTCATTGGAATGGTTTCGTAGATTTCCAATGTTGATTGTCTGTTTTGTAATACATCTTCAAACATTTGATTGTTCGTTCTTTGGAAAATATCAACCGGGTTTTCAGTCGTTGCAGTTTCACATTTCAAAGCATCTGTTTACCAATTATTCAAGCATTACACGTTTTGTATTCTAATAATGTGCAATTCAAAAAAAAATTCAAGTTGCATTCGGATTACCGTTAATTCTTTACTGTGTTTAAAACAGATTAGTACACCACTTCGACTATAAGGTTTTGTTGTAAACAATACTGTTATAAATATTTCTTTAAAGAATTGTGTTCTCGTTTTTCAATCATTGGAATTCTTTTAACACTTTCTATCTTTAAATAATCATTTATCGGGATGCTGCTGCAAATGTGTACACTTAAAGTTGTAAGTATGATTTTAAATTTTATTCATATTAAATGTAATAGATTTTATTAAAACCTGTTTATTAAAACTTTACTTCATCAAAAGCATTGTGCATATTGAGTCCGTTTCCTGGAAAGAATCAGTACTTGGTGTCTGAAGAGAAGATACTAAGAGCGCTCGCTATCGCCAGCGAAACATCTTTTCACACAGGATAATTACCGATGAGATGCATATATAATATGTCAAGCATGTATATTATGTGTTAATAAGATATAAGATACAACCTAATAGATGATGGTATTTCTTATAGACGCAAACCAACAGTAAGGCAGCAATAAGGACTACAGCAACTGCCGATGACCCGATGATGCTTATGAAATTTCGATAAATCATATCTGAAAATAATGCGAATTATTGTGCCGTGACGAAACATATGCATACATATAGTACTTCATATACTTGCAACAAGCAAACAGAAACAAAAACCAATAAACACAAGATACATTGTGTGTCAATTATCACATTTTCTTTGCTATTGTTAAACGTCGATTTCATCCAAAATGCAAGTAACGATAACAATTAAGGCGTTGTCATACTAATATAAACGATTCTACAATGCACTCAGAACATAAACTGTAAACATCAAAATACTAATTTATTCTTCCATTACATTTTATCCTTGAATCATACCGTTATGTGCAGTTGTGAACTCTGTTCTTTCTCCTTTTTTGTGCGGCTGGTATTTTGATACAGTTGTGTTGTTTGTAAAGTACTCAAAACGTAATGTGGTTGTTGTCCCTTCATACCTTTAAGAATATACATGTTGTTTTCCCAAGTTATTTAGAATTTCCTCATGTAGTCGTAAATAAATAATTGTATTGCGAAAAAAAGAGAAAAATTTACTATAGTTTTAAAATTTGCATAAAGATGATAATAATTTAATCTACCATTATTATTACCTAAAGATGTCGATGCTACCGGCATTTGTTCCAATCCATCGACAGAGGTATTTCGACCTTTTGACGCTACAGTTGTCGCTGATGATTTCGTTACTTTACTGCTTCCTTAAAAGCCATTAGTTTGAATATATTATACTGTTTTATTGGTCTTCTCTTTTCGTTCAAGTCTTGTTTATAAAAGTAGAGCTTTAACATTTTCTAAACCATAGTATTTAATGTTATAAGGTTGTAGACGAAACGCCGTTACTTTTCTTCTTAACCCACAATTATAATGCACTAATTATAATACTACAGAATGTTGATACTATACTTATGTAATGTAATGACGAATTTGTTTAGAAACAATCGATAACTTCATATACATGCTACTTTATGTTACCTTGGATATAAGTATTATGAACTTCTAGTATTTTCTTGTCTCCTGGAATGTTTTGCAGCGATGTGGTTTGATCCAAATTGTAAGTAAAGGTGGTTACAGCCCTGGCTTCAGAGTTGATGTGTATTGTTTTTCTGGTCGTCTTTGCTCTACGTCCCCAAAAAAATTTTCTACTCCAAAAACCTACAAATAATAACATTAATACTATTATAAATACGACTAAAAATACAACAAACTACATACAAAACATACAGGGTACATATTACATTATAATCGAGCCATTATGGGCTTTAGTCTCCGTGTAAATCAGCATATTTTACTCGAAAGCATGTTTTACACTTTAGACTGAACAGTTGTTATGCTTTTATCTTTTGGAGATATAAATAGTGTAAGCCTAGGTGTTCTATACTAATTCACTGAACTATTATTAAGTAAGAAAAAATACAAAAAACATTGCTCTG
Organism: Dreissena polymorpha; assembly: GCF_020536995.1. Lineage (NCBI taxonomy): Eukaryota > Metazoa > Mollusca > Bivalvia > Myida > Dreissenidae > Dreissena > Dreissena polymorpha. Next base: position 6,390,315 of record NC_068370.1, on the reverse strand, counting down.
AAACGGGTTTAATTTCACTAGAAATAAAAAAAGGTGCAAAACAGTCAATTTTGATTTGTGTCGTTTCCTGTCTTACTTTGTACATGTTTTATAATTTCGTATTGCTGAAATCAAATCAGCTTTGCATGTCATTTAATAAAAGGATGTAACCTTTCACACACTCTCATCCCAATTGGCTCAAAGTCATACAAGTGCACAAAAGCACATATCATAACACAAACGCACGCGCCTGTAATTTCATTTGACAAGTAATTATGTACGAATTTCTAAAGCAGTTTGACAATGATGTATATTTATCCGATCACACATAAAATATATAAGAATAAAGTTTGAAGCATTTATCGCCACTCATAAAAGCATTTTCCAGTGACGTATGAACATGAAGTATTGATGTGTGAAGAATTATTCATGTCGTTTGTGTTAATAGGAGTGTTGCTATAGTTTTTGTTAAGACAAATATTGCGCATATTTCTTTGGCATTTTCAGTGTGAGTAGTTTATGTTTTACAATAGCCCTTTACTTTGTTTATTTTACAATTGATTAAATGGATTATCACAGTTAATGCAATTGATCAACGAATACATGCTGGAAACACGCGTATTGAGTACATTAAAAGACTCGAAAGGTAAGTATTAGTTTGACCTTACAATATTATTTGGATTGAACAAGAGTGATTGACATTGATTGAGTCGTATAATTATTGTGCATAATACGTTAACTATTTATGAAATGTATTTACAACATACGTTATGATGTGGCTTCTTCACTGTTTTCGACCAAGGACACCCTAGGCGAGCTTTCGGTTGGAGACCATATTTCTACATGATCGCATGCATTGGTGTTTCTGGTTTCACAACATTTGTAGTGTCCTTCATTATAAAAAGGCGCCCATATCATACTTTTAAAGGCATCTGTAATCGGGCTGTTTACATCCTGGATTATTGTTTCTTCCTGAGATGCATAATGATGATCTGGGATTTGTATAATACGATGCCTATTACTCAAAATTTGGAATTAATGTAATATTTGAATTAACTTCATTTTATCCTGCCTCCAAAAGTTGATGATGTGGGTCTTATTATATAATTTTGTTATTAAGTTGCAATTAAATCGAATTTAAATTTACTCTTTTTGTTTAAAATTTTAATAAAAATGATACGATATTACTTGATTTTGCACGTCGTATTTGTTAGTGTAAGGTTTGAAGATTCAATAAACCGCTTCATATTTCCCGATATTTTGCATTGAAAGCCCAAATGCAGTTAACCAAGCTTTGATAATGGTATATGACAAATGCAATGTTTCTGAGACGTCATGTTTCCTATAATTTTATTCCAGATATTTCACAACCAAATAGCATACGCTCAATTGTAGATCACATTCTGCTACCAGTTGTGTTGTTCTTGATTGTTGATTTCTGTATTATGATTTAATTATTCGTCTGACGAGCAGTCCGTGGAATAGCTATTTTGGTTTAATGATTGTGTCAGCACGTAAAAACTCATCGGTGTTTTATAAAAAAGCTCGAATGTAATTTTATACTAAATTATTTTCGTATCACTTACAATTAGACTAAATAAAAATTTCGTTTCAAATCAATTAAAAATGATTTATAATTAATATTAATATCAATAGCATTTTATGTCAAATCTAGCTTACCTTTAATACAACACAATAAGGCAATCAGTTGCAAAATCGGCATTATCTGAAAACAGAATGTCAAAATAATGTTAAGTTGTTTTACTTAATAATCGAACATTTTATGTAAAACGCATAAGCTTCACACATGATTGTTAAATATAATCATCGGTTCATTCCTTATTTATAATTTTAGATCTGCTCTATAATACGTTCTAAAGAATTATCTTGTATGAAACCTAGCGGCCCAGATTATTAATGTTTGGCATGTTACACCAGACAACGGTCTTTTTCAAAGTTTGTTTACATCATGTCGCCTAAATAAAATCTGGAACGGCTGGACATTAAATGTTTTGCTTTTGAAAACGTATACTGCACACTAGACAAAAACTTTAAATATCTTTCATAAGACAAGTCAAGTGGGTTTGGTATGTAAATTTTTACATCGCATGGCAAAACTCAATAACGTTTCTTCAAATCGTATTAAATATGACAACGTTGCTGAGTGACATGTTTTGTTTAGACCTTGATTGCAAAGTCAAAAAGACCTTTAACGTAAGATAATTTATTTTAACGCCTTATTCAACTGGCATCAACCATTGAATCACATTCATTAATTTGATTATTTTACTAAATTAATATAATACTTAAATATGTCAAAAAATGAGGCAGAAAATGTTTGGCGATATACGTTAAATCGTTATGCATGAAATGTGTATATGGTGCCACTTAACGCAGTATATACAACGGTAAAGTTTAGTACCAATATTTCATTAACGTGATAGATTTCTTAGTTATCCCCACGCTTTTAAAATTAACTTCTTCATTTCTCTACCGATGTACTTAAATTGATACTGAACATCTCTTATGACAATACGGTCAATCTCAACTATGCATGGCCCCATTACCAACCCTGGGCGCCCCGCCCACATAGACCACGCCCACCCAAAATTTTGTTATAACATAACTTCGTCATTTATTCACCAATTGACTTCAAATTAATACTGAACATCTCTTAAGACAACACGGTCTATCTCGACCATCCATGTCCACATGACCAACCCCAGGGCCATTGATAAAGGTTAAGACTGTTTGTTTAGCGTCCTCTCACATTTATCGAGAGGTCCACGGATAATACTTCCCCGTACCCCCACATTTATTTTCGTACCAAAATTTTTCGTACCCATTTTTTTTTCGTACCCAATTTTTTTCATACCCAAATATTTTTGTACTCAACTTTTTTTTCGTTCCCCAATTTCTCCGTACCCCCATTTTTTTTTCGTTCCCCAAATTTTTCGTAACCAATTTCTTTCGTACGCATTTTTTTCGTACCCAAATTTGATTTGTTTCGTAGTACCCAATTGTTTTTCCTACCCAATTTTTTTTCTTACCCAAATTTTGGTCATAACCAATTGTTTTTTCGTACCCACATTTTTTGGGCATAATTTTTTTGTACCTAAAAATTTTCGAACCCACATTTTTTTTCGTACCCACAATTTTGATACCCACATGCACAATTGTGGTGATGTAGATAAACTTTAATTGATGCTTTTATATCCATCCTCTTTAAAAGCATCGTCACACAAGTACTGTTGGTACTTTAATTCTTATTTGTCATTGATTATCCCCACGCTCCGAATTGGAGCGAGGGGATTATGTGGTTATCTCCGCCGTCTGTCCGTCCTGGCCACTATCTCCTCCTACACTATTAGCAGTAGAACCTTGAAACTAAAACATATGATAGCTATAAGCATGTGTGCGACAGTGCATTATTTGGAATTTTGATCTGACCCCTGGGTCAAAAGTTATGGTGGTCGGGATGGGGCCAGGTCAGAGATTTTGACGAAATTTTTTATGTTTTTTTTTTACATTAACTTCTTCATGTCTACACCGATTTACTTCAAATTGATACTGAACATCTCTGATGACAATACGGTCAATCTCAACTATGCATGACCCAATTACCAACCCTGGGGCGCCCCGCCCACATCGACCACGCCCAACCAAAATGTTTAACATAACTTCGTCATTTATTCACCAATTGACTTCAAATTAACACTGAACATCTCTTATGACAACACGGTCCATCTCGACCATACATGTCCACATTACCCATCCCAGGGCCCCGCCCACATAGGCCAGACCCAACCAAAATTGCCTTTTACTATAACTTCTTCATTTCTACACCGATTTACTTCTAATTGATACTGAACTTCTCTTATGACAATACGGTCAATCTCAACTATGCATTGCCCCATTACCAACCTTGGGGCGCCGCGCCCACATAGACCACGCCCACCATAACTTTTGTTTTAACATAACTTCGTCATTTATTCACCAATTGACTTCAAATTAATACTGAACATATCTTATTACAACACGGTCTATCTCGACCATCATTGTCTACATTAACCACCTAGGGGCGCCACCAACATAGGCCTCTCCCACCCAAAATTGCCTTTTAATATAACATCTATGCGGCGTGGGAATACGCGTCGGCCTGTGCCGCGCCCTTTCTAGTTCAAATTGCGCTGGAAACGCGCACAATATTTGAAATATCAACTCTTATTATATCATTTGAATTCACGCATTTTGATCCCATATACAAGTTATACCAAAATATATTTTACGTGAAATATAGAGTACATTCTAAATGACATTTTACGAATCATTGCTCGAATAGCCTCCATTAAGTTCGTTTAGAAACGCTTTTAAAATAAAGTTAATATTATATTGTCCTTTCAGAAAGTAATTTGGTTAAATTTTGTGGCAAATTTAAGGCGTATAATTGAAACGCATGTACATACGTATAAACACACATTTGTACTTAAATTTATAATGCGTATGCGACATAGTATAATATATTATGACCATACATATTAACAAAAACATATGATAAACATTATATCACTAAAACCGACTAGACAGTTTGTTTATAGTTTTTCTGAAAAGTCACATGCTGAAAACTTTACTTCAAATTAATTATGAACAAAATAAATGTATTACGTATGTTGGATAAGCTGTCCGAATCCAGTATGCATATGTGTTCCGATAGCAGATATTGAACTGTATTTTGAACACAAAAAACAATACTAAAATTAATGGAAATCCTTAGTGTCACTTCTGTGTACTTCGCGTATAAATGCCCAGTGGTTCAGTATCGTAAACACAAACAACCGGAATATTATTCTACACTAACAAAATGACTTAAATTCCTGGATTTTCGACGAAGCTGTATATGGTTATTGACTGCAGCATTATATTCGCAATACTCGGATAAAAAATAAGCTGTTAATTACGCAATAAAATATGTGCTAAAAGTGACACTCGTCATATATAAAAAAATCAGTTATGTCTGATTCTCTGGTAAATACCTCTATTAATAAGTCTGTTTTTATTTCAATTCCTACTTAAAAAATATACACTCGATATATATGTTTTCTTTCAAATTGTTTAATATGCGAATGTATAATTATTTGCAGGAAGTGTGATTGCGCTGACGGTTCATTAACACTCGTAGTTAACGTTTGTTCTTACAAGCGGGTAAACCAAAACTGTATGCTTACACGCAAAAAATATACATAGACAGACATGTACTTCCAATAGGACAGAACACGCTGATTTTTTTTCTAAAATTATCTGTCTAAACAGTTTGTAAATGGTTTCAATATCATATTTGCACATTTTATTTTCAGTTTGGTAGTTTGATAGTCATTAATTCATATTCATATACATGATATGCTTGATCCCACTTCTATACGTTAGGTTTTAGCTTTCTGAATAGTTACGCCAAATCGGTAGCTAACATATATTATAAATAAGCAAATATATCGTGTTATTTGTTTTTTTTTATTTACACCATACTATCGTAGCCTTGACCAAAAAAACTTTCATTTCATAAGAATCTTATCTGAAGTAATGCATTACATAACTTGCACGTCATTGAACTTCTTAGTTGAAGAATGTCATTATTGATTAATTGTCAGGATTTTGGTTCGCCATATTTTTTATTTTGAGTTATATGCTTCCAAAAATATTTTACGAATCAAATCAATAAGTTAATATATAGAAATTATAAATTATCACGGCACACAAATAACACCATATTCATCATCAACAGCATAATAAAACTTATGCTCGGCATAAGCATATGATCATAAGTATCATCCTTAACATAATCATTACCATCGGCAAGCTACTGCTACTACTACTACTACTACTACTACTACTACTACTGCTACTACTACTACTACTACTACTACTACTACTACTACTACTACTACTACTACTACTACTACTACTACTACTACTACTGCTACTACTACTACTACTACTACTACTACTACTACTACTACTACTACTACTACTACTACTACTACTACTACTACTACTACTACTACTACTACTACTACTACTACTACTACTACTACTACTATTACTACTACTACTACTACTACTACTACTACTACTACTACTACTACTACTACTACTACTACTACTACTACTACTACTACTACTACTACTACTACTACTACTACTACTACTACAACAACAACAACAGCAACAACTACTACTACTACTACTACTACTTCTACTACTACTACTTCTTTTACTACTACTACTACTTGTTTTACTACTACTACTACTACTACTACTACTAGTAGTAGTAGTAGTAGTGCAGATGTAATCGCCCATGGTCATTTTCATTTAATACTACTTGATAATCACTTTCTTCGATGTGTTTGCTTAAAAATTATTATTTAATCGAAGCAACTTCTTTTCAACTGTGCTCAATGGTACGCATACACACCGTAGAGAAAACTGATTCCAAAAAAACACAATGCGATTAAACAAACATATAATAGAATACTTTATAATAAAGATAAGAATTCAACCGATGCGATTATTCGCATTTCAATTTATGTAATGTAGAATGTAATCGGATAGCTTGATGGTTAAATATACATCAGCTAATATGAAGTAAAACCATTGTTATGACAGTAATCATTACATGATATGAGAATACACCAGGAAATCTGATATACTCATACATATCAACTTTATAAAAAAAATATCAATTTGTTTAAGCGCTATTGAACTGCTTGATCTTTGTTGAAAACAAATATCGAATTTTAACATTTGTATGTATCGTTCATGTGTGAAGCGTTGTGTTTCGTTTTAATCAAATGAATAAAATGTTCTTAATATCACTAGTTTCTGTCTTAGCTCATCAAAACGGGCATTTTTAAGTACTAGTTTCTATTATTACTGTACACTGTATTTAATGATACTAACCAGTCATGGTTTCGTGTTAGATATTATATTCACAATTTACTTTCAAGTTAAAGCGTTATTCATCACCACGCGCTCATTTTCCGCTTGATTGTTTCGCCGCACCTATTTTGACTAATGTATAGCCTACGCCATAACCATAACCGATTAATTGCAAACCACTTATATTGTTAATTGAATAATGATAACGGCATCAAAGCTGGTGTATTAAATGTCGACAACAGTTTCGCTTTACAAGTATCGTGCGTAAGCTAGAAAGCTTGACTATACTTGAGACAGTCATTATAGACTTAAGAAGAAGTGCGTTACTGTCCCTATGTGGTTATTTATCTCATTTAATCTACGTGGCGCAGCATGAAATTATAGTAATAGTTCATCCCATTGATTCTCATCATAAATAATCATAATCAGCATCATCAGCAGCAGCAGCATCATCATCCCGATTACCTGCACCGCACAGCAATCATTTCCTCACCGAGATCAATTTGTTACGATTACAACTATACATGCTTAGGGCTAAAACAATGTTTCACGTAGAGTCACAATGATCGTTTAGATGTTTTACTAAGTTATTGGTATTTCTTTATATTTGATCTACATATTGCTAATTACATTATGACCTTAGTTATACGTGGTGTAAACAATTGTTGTCAAATCTGTATATACGGAATATCACGCTAATCAATTGTTCCGAGAGTTTGAATCACTCGAGTGGCTTGTGTGATGACGTATTACACGAGAGGCGGAGCCTCGAGTGTGATGCGAAATGCACAAGCCACGAGAGTGATACAAACTCTTGGAACAATTGACTAGCGTAATATTTCTTTTATTATATACAACAACTAACGAAAACAGTTAACAATTGTATTTTTTACTTTAACAAAACTGACAAAACAATGACAAAAACGGTACGCCATATTTTATTTTAGACGCGTATGAATACAGTTTATGTAAATTAACTTGTAAACATTCGAACCGGGAAAACACAGGTTGCCGACTAGCTTACCTTAATGCCATCGTTAATCCAATGTTTATAACAATTCAGTTGACAACTCTAATCCGATGTTTATAACAAAAACGTTGAAACAATATGCACATCCACTTCTATCTTCCATGTCTTTATCGAAACTTAGTTTAAACCACATTATTTTATTGTATTCTTATCGAAATATACATTAATGAATGATAAACACACACTCCAAAATACGTTTTGAATTCGTTCGTTTTTAACAAATAGTTTACTGTTAAAAAACTGTTAAAAAACACCAAGTCCGACAGGTCCTTAAATTCCATAGTCTAGATAAAACTATTGTGTTTCGTCACAGAAATGACGTCACACGATGTACTACGTAATATATTTCGTAATATAAAATATTTCTATTTTCGGTGCGCGTAATGTGACGTCATTAAATGGGTCGAAGTAGTCCGACTAGTATGGTAATACGGAATTGGAAACAGCGAGTAGCGTAATACGGGATTTTTTATTTCAACGATTGACACAACCTGTATTTTGTTGAAAGCATTAAACAGGTATGTAATAAAAAACATTTATTCAGTTAAACATTATTATGTTTACACATTTGTTAGTGCTAATTATTCCGCTGTGCGTCGACCAGCCTACATATGCTCAGCCACCCGTAAACAAGTGCGTGCATTTAAAGAACGTATGAACGTTATCAACTAAGGGAGACAAATACAACGGTTTTATCTTGAGTTTGAAAGTGTAAAGTGAATTATCCGACTGATATAAGTATTTTATCTTTACAGTATTCCTAGGTTTTACATACCCACACGGTAAACACATATTCGCAGGTTTACTTTGTCCACGGAAAACATATCTCCATCGTAACGAGCACTGTTGCGGGTTTGAAAGAGGGAACGAATAGATGAATATATTTAGCGTTATTTTTCAAGGGCTTGCGCTGAGAAATCGGAAACACACAGAAGACGTCTAGTCTGGAAGGCAATATTAAGACAATGCAGTGAAAATGCTCGTCCAAGATCCCAAGAAGCCTTTATTATTTGAGCGTCCTTGTTTATTGTCAAACACGTGGATCAAGGCACATGCGTATTTGAGATACATGTTTAACGACTTAGAGTGTGCTAACGCATTAGATGCATAGCATCACAGGCGATAGGCGATTCCGTTTGCGACAGCTGGTTTATCGTCATTAATGTTGCATATTGGTTGTATGTTGGTTGTGCATATATGTTGTATGTTGGTTGCGCATAAACTGTACGTATATTGCGTTAGCCACAGTCGCCTTCACCTAGCATTCACCTGTATAAACGTTTAAAAGGTCGTTGCACACTTCTATGTCAATAAGACATGATGTGGCGGCGCACATGCACAAGTTATTGGCGAACGCCGTAAAAGGCAGAACACTATTGCACGGAATCGAGTACTGCTTTTGCATACACATTGTCCAAAGGCATGCACATTTATCCTAGAAAACACGTCCATATCGGTTCGATGTTGGCTGTATGCATAATACGGACGGAAGCGAATGGAAACATGTCCAGAATTAATATTGCATATCATAGCATATGTTAATAAGATACTATGGCTTTTTTTTATTAATGTGCATATGATGGATATTAAGATTTCACAATTGTTCTTGTAATATGTACATTAGATAACAAATAGTAATTGTACACCAAGTATGAAAACAAGACATTCATATTTGTATTTTAAAGACAGAACAGTTCCCACCGCAAGCATCGGCAAACAGGAGGCGTGTCTTCAGAAAAGGAAAAGATGAATAGCAGGCTAGGGAACGAAATGGGTGTTTTACGTCACTGCATACATTGACGACAGATCAATTAAGGATGCGTAGCGCAACGGGAGGATCCAGATTTTGTGTACATGTATATAGCAGTACGATTTTTTTAGAATTATGGACTTGTTAATCAAGCAAAAGCCAATTTTCGTGATATGATTATGAACACTTTTAAATGAAATATAGACATAGGCAAGCGAAAATGATAATTGCGGTATAGTTATATTTACGCGGAATAGTATAATTTATGGTTGTTAAAAATACCCACGACGCAATACTATGGCTTAAAATAGATTATCTTTTTTTCAATACTGATGATATATTTATTGCAGCGGTATATGTGTGATGTTATGATTCGCCGATTGTAAACCTAAACAGAAACGGACTTGTTTGAAAGTCTCGTTAACGATTTAAAAAAATATAAGCGCTCTGCACAATTATTTTATATGGTGATTTTAACGATAGAATAGCGTATATCAACATAATGACATTCTTAGTGATTCATATATACATGATATTGACCATTACTACTATTTAGTAGCTGATAAAACAATGGACAAAGAAAGTAACTCTCGGGGAAATTATTCAATTGATTTGTGTGCGGGAGATTGGGTGTATATTATAACATTTACCAATTTAAATATTTTAATATTCATTGCATAAGTGTCATCGATTATTGGGAACATTCCTTTTATACCTTCGACACCGTCGATAACTTTAGTTGAACAGATTTTAACAATTTCAGTGATCATGCATCGCTTTCTTTTAAAGCAAAATGTATCACGCGAGTCTAAGTAAACGAACTGTATATATGCGAGCAAATGAAGTCATGAGATGATGGAAACAGCATTTCTGATATGGTTTAATAAACAAGAAGATTTATTTTAACAATTTAATTCATAGTCATGTAGAACAAAATGACGCCAGTAGTGACGGCATTGTTAAAACTTTAATACTCAATATTGTAAGACATGTGGCTTTATAGAAACGCATTAAAAATAGTCACAATTTGAACGACACACTATATTGGATAGCGATAAATGAATATAGAGAAGAGAAGCGATCGTATAAAGATAAATTGCATATACAAAATGTATATGATAATAAGCTTAGCGATACGGATAGAGTAAAACTGTGTCTATTGAAAAAAAAGTTTTTTATAGAATAAAAAAACGTAAGGCAAATATATAAATAAACAACACTCAGCCTTTGTCAAGCAATACTCGTCATCAGTGACATTCATTGTAATCGGAAGGCGCATTGTATCGATGTTGCTTTTTGGCGAAAGATAAAGTTTAAATGTTTCATCAAACAATTACTATGTAGATATTGATTCATGCAAGTATTAAAATACAGCCATGAAGAACAATGGAACAATAATCGTCGTAAACAGGAGCAAATGGGTCACATACGGATCGCAGCTTAAGTTGTGGCGAATATGCACTTTTGATGCTGGTCGATTAACCATTGGACACAGATCATGTTGTTTTTGTTTTTGTTTTTAATTCATAAACGCGTGTATATGTGGTTTTAATATACTTGTATTAGATTTTTACGAACAAATCGACAAATCCACGTATTAGTCAAATAATCAGAGGCGTATAGTTTTTGTCTCAATCATCTTTTATTGACCTAGAGAGTATCCATCTATATTTATTACGACGTTTTCATTTATATTACTTTTTTATGTTAGTTCGCAACGTTTCCCCCATTGAAACCAAGTACTTTATCTAGTCTTAGGAAACGGACTCGAGCGCGTTTCAAATAAGCCTTAGACTTTCTATGCAATCGAGCTCAAATAAGTAAGTTTAAAATAAACACGCGTTCTTGATCGTTAGGCCTGCGTTGGTCTTTTCAATAATGCTGAGTTGTCCATGAAGTGTTGCTCATCACAGTGACACAGACGCTTGTTTGAAATGTGCATGCTAATTTGGACAAAAGCTGCTAGCGTTGGCGGTGTATTGTGATTGTCCATTAGGTCCCTTTCCAGCAAGACTCTCGTAAAAGAGGTTGTATTTAGCTCATTTTTTCAATCTCTCGGTTCAATGACATCCATTCTGTTTGAACGGGGATGCCATGCTTTAGAAACACGCGTGCTATTGTTAAAAGCGCAACTCCACGGTACATAGGTTATTATATTTTCATGAATTACACTTCAGAAAAATATCTATGAAATGATTGTCTGTGTGTGTTTTGCTCATTAACTCGAATAAGATATGTATGTTTAGCAGGCGCAGTAAAAACAAGAAGTATCTGTTAATCTATATAATTTAAATGGACGTGAAGTACCAATATATACGCAAGCGTAATTTTGCGAAAAATTGTGTTAGAGTGTAAATAGTTTTTCTTAATTATTTAACCATTTATAATTGTTACCAGATAAATATCTCCAGTAAAAGAAAACATATGCAAATAATGCATTATTTAAAAATCACATAAATATATTTTGGTAGAAACATTTCCATGTAAACATAACAATATTGGATTATGCAGTTTATTTAGTGATGTGTGTATTAATCGTGTAGATATCCGGTACTTCAAATAAATAGACCTAACCGCTGGAATCTAAGTGCATACGGATTCGCGTAACAAACCACTCCGGCGCCTGTTAATATAAAAACAAAATAAGCAGAAAAACAAAGAAGACAGAACACGCATAATATATGAAATTTAAGAAATCTGGAATAAAGGTAGTAAAATGTATACTATGAACATTGGTATGGAAGCTGATATCAGATAGTGGATGGGGGTTTCAAAAAACATACACCAATGTCAAATTCGCGTTTATGAGGAGCACTATAGCAGAGTCATACTCATGGTGTTTACTCATTATCTGAACACATGTACAGCTTACATTATTACATTATCTTTGGTTATTTGCAAAACATATTCCATATGGTTCAGATGATGTAAATTGCAACTGCAACTATCAATATTTTACCGCTAGATGATGATTCCTCGACATTCTTGGAATCTCGGACGGTGTCATAATAATGGACACTTCCATTGCTTGATTCTCTGCCAGAATCCGCACAAATTTCTAAAATGTTTGCGCCTTGCGGTACAGGGAAACTGTCGGCAATTGGCGCTAAAAAACAGTCATGGGAATGCTTTCGTAAATGTCAATTGTCTTTTTTCTTCTACGACATCAAACACTACCGCATTTGTGTTCTCGTTTGTACAAGAGGTAGCATGAACTGGTGCAACGATGGAAACAAACGCATCTGTATGTCAAAATTATGAATACAAATTAACATGGTAAAGTTAAACACTATACTACAAACTGATGTCTTCCAATGTGTTTACACTTTTAAACAAACTATTGTGTGTTAACCAAACAGTACATTATTATTAGTAATTCACTTATTAAACAAAATAATTAAGTTTTATGTGTCTACAAGCGAATGTGAGTTAATGCAAATTTGTTGATATGAGCATTATATACATACAAATTGCTTAACCTACCTTGCAACTGAAATACTGATAATAATCTATATCAAATATATCCGTTGAAACACTTGTTAATGTATTGCTAAACAAATTTGGATAGAAGATTTTTAGTAAAATGATTAGATCTGAATATATGCAAATCTCATTCAATCTGAAACATAAACGTTCAAATACCTGACAAATGACTGTATTTCCTGTAGAGGTATATCAACAGCGATGCTGGAATAATGACCACAGACACTGCTGAGGCACTTGGTATTATTATGAACTTTTTATAGAAGGTATCTGAAAGTATTGAAACGCAACTTATGGTATCAAGTAGTTGAATTTAGCTTGAAAACATTATTGCATGACGAAATGTGTATTTTTTTTTTTACATATTATAATAATAATATGCCACTGTTGAATACGCGCCATGAAACAAATTATGTGTTACATGTTTGATGATAATACAAATACTGTTTAGGTAGAAGAAACTTTAAATGATCACCGCTACATCAGCGTACCATTATTGTAAACAAAACATATTACTCACTTTAGAAAGCAGAGCAATTCACAAAATGAAACCTAAACTACAAACGAATAATGGCAAACTATGTCTTACCATATCCTCCAGGTAAAGAAGTAGCTGTTATATCAACATGTTCAACGCTTTTATTTAACCCTGCGTGTGTTTTGTCAGAAATGTAATCTGGCAATGTTGTTGTCTCAATGTTATCTGCATAATTGTCTATATGTGTCGTGTTCTGAGAAAACTGGGCTTAATGCATGTGCGTAAAGTGTCGTCCCAGATTAGCCTGTTAAGTCCACACAGGCTAATCACGGACGACACTTTCCGCTTGCATGGTATTTTTAGTTTCAAGGAAGTCCCTCCTTACCGAAAATCAAGTTTAGGCCAAAAGTGTCGTCCCAGATTAGCCTGTGTGGACTGCACAGGCTAATCTGGGACGACACTTTACGCACATGCATTAAGCCCAGTTTTCTCAGAACACGACACATATAATAAATAAATGAATTGCATGTTCTCGCAATCAGATAACGCTTTCAAAAGTATCAAGTAATTTTACTATTAAATACTTTATTGGTATACACGTTATGTGGGACCTACGTGCTTAATTATGTTCAATGTTAATAGTGGAATGGCTATTTAAAATTATTCATACCGCTGTATTAAACTGAATCTTAAACTGTTGTGTCCGCTTTTATTTCGTTAATTTTATTTTGTTTTTTGTTCGTGCATTTATACAATATGCACAACGTCACAATATATGAGCAACATAAGCAAATACAGGTTTATATCATTTGTTGAAATAACAGGTAGTTAGCGTGTGGCTATGATATTAATTAGTGAAAACATCATTTTGAATGATAAATAATCATATCATAACAAAAAATTAAATTTAATGAAAACAAAATTCACTATCAAATATATATATAACAAGGTATGCAACTCAAAATCACCCCAAAACGGGGTGCATCGCTTTGAACAGCCATATCTTCATCAATTGTGCAGCGATTTTCACGATCTTGGTCTTATTCAACGCAGAAATGAATTTCCTTTCTGGAAATGTATATGTCTTGCAATATTTTTACAAATGCTGGGTCAACTTTTAAGAACTAACACGATACACAACTCATATGGCCCAGTTGACAATTGATGAAGATATGGCTGTTCAAAGCGATGCACCCCGTTTTGGGGTGAGTTTGGGTTGCATATCTTGTTATATATATATTTGAGATTGAATTTATTTTTCAGAATTTTTTTTTTGTCATAATATGATTATTTATCATTCAAAATGATGTTTTCACTAATTACTATCAAAGCAACACGCTAACCACCTGTGGTTGAAATGCACATTTTGTCTATTTTACGCTAACGTTGTTATTGTGTTGCTTCCTGAAATATGCTAAACGTTTACCATAGTCATCAACTACATATCTTACTATGTCATTTATTTTTTCTTTATTTAAATATGTTACTTAAACCTACACAAAAACCTTTTCATAATCGGCTGATTACTTATCACATATTAAAGTTCAAAATAGTTTTTATTGAGCAGTAATATGCATTTTCAACAAAACATATCGTGTAAGCCGATTGTCTATCTAGATATTATTTTATGATATTAATGCAAGCTAATTAAATAACGCATGACCATTATGTTTCCTTAATACATCATTTTAACCACAACACTTTTGTTCCTTTGTGCATTTGATATTTGCCGTTACCTGCAGTTTCGATTGAAGCAGTGGTCTCTTTGTTCATAGTGTCTTTCTTCAACGTCAGGCCTGTAGAATAATGAACGGGCATCTTTTTCTGGCCGGATGAATCTCAAACATAAATACATGGTATAAATATATAGGAATTTCATTTTTGCCTTACACATATGAAACATCAATTACTTTATGAGTAATGTGTTCATTGTCATCTATTTTCATCGATGTTGTTTACTACTGCTTGCACTATACATCGATTTACAGTACTAAATATAATCTTTTAATGTTTGTACATGTATATTATATTATTTTCAAATATTTCTGTACATACCGATCATGTATGCATAGACAATATTGCTGTATATAAGACCTCCTTTTTGGTAGATGGCACATGTCCATTTGTCGCCTTTATGCCTGCCAAATATGTGCGAAATATTACACTCCACTCGATATGTTTCGCGACACTCACACTTAACGTTTTCAGTTGGAAGAATCATTTACACACGACATTCTTCAGTCGTTGGTGTAACAGTGACTGTCAAATTCAGATCGCCTTCTTGTACTCTATAAATCCTCCGTTGACCATTACAATCCACGTCACACGAAATAGTAAGTACACCATCGTTCGGTACTTTAATGTCCATTTGTGGTAAAAGCAAAGTTGAATTGATCGCTATAACAGACGGTTCATTATTTAAAATTTGTCGCTATGACCAATGTGGCATTATTTGAAATTTGTATAAACCAATATAAATATGTTAATTGAAATAACACATACCATAATTATTCATAGTATCGATTTGACTGTTATGATGCTATCCTTATTCGGTGATCAAATGGTTATTTCTTGTAATTTTGTCAGAAGTAGTTATAGTAGTTACTGTTGTTATAAAAGTATTTATAGTTGTAGTAGAAGCATTATTATTATTATTTTTATTATTATTATTATTTTTTTTATTATAATTATTATTATTATTATTATTATTATTAGTAGTAGTAGTAGTAGTAGTAGTAGTAGTAGTAGTAATAGTAATAGTAGTAGTAGTAGTAGTAGTAGTAGTAGTAGTAGTAGTAGTAGTAGTAGTAGTAGTAGTAGTAGTAGTAGTAGTAGTTGTAGTTGTAGTAGTAGTAGTAGTAGTAGTAGTCGTAGTAGTAGTAGTAGTAGTAGTCGTAGTCAGTCGTCGTCGTCGTAGTCGTCGTCGTCGTCCCTCGTCGTCGTCGTGTGGTAGTCGGTCGTTCTTCGTCGTCCGTCCTCGTTGTGTTGTTTGTCGCGTCCGTCGTCGTCGTCGTCCGTCGTCGTCGTAGTCGTAAATTATTTTTTAGAACCTACTCAACAACAACACAATTTTGCAATTCGAATGGTGTTGCTCGTTTGATTCGATTCACATCACATGATGAATTTGTAAAATGCTGTTTCATAGAAAAATATCACAATGTTTGGTTATTCCTGAATGCATATGCGTTTACAGAATTGCAATAATCTAGTCAGTTTTAACAAATGTATTGTCTAATCCATGACATGTACAATAAATACAGATACAATACAATATGACAAATATGCATGGCCAACCTCTACAGATTTGTAATAGACATTTTTAGAAAATGTAACAAATTGACAAATAACTATTCCTGTCATAAGTGTTGATTTCTATGATGCATCATAAAAGCCAAATTGTCATTGCCGACCTTTGATAAAAACAACTGCCATAAAATAATACACATTCCTAAAATAATCAATATTGTAGATCGAGGCACATATGCGCATATTGAAAACTATTTAAAAGAGCAAATGGCAGCTTAAATTAGATCCTAAGTGGACTGATTGGCAATGACCTTCTGTATTAAAGTTACAATATATGCTCAGATAAGAAACATTACATAATTGACAGTGATAAAACATATTTCTTTTAAGACAAGAAGCAGTTAATATTCATTATGTCCATATCAATACCCTGAATTATAAATATTGACCAAAAGACTCCAGTAAAATTTACTTAGATATCACCTTGACAATATTAGCTACTTCTTATTTGCAAAGGGGGATAACTTCACAGACCTTGATACAACAACAGTTTGCTGTAATCAAGCACTTTATATTTATCTCCCTTATAATAAGTATAGCGATAGATTTTGACCTAAAAATATAGGAAACGTCATTGCTGCACATGATATATAACCATGTAAGAAAAAGTAAATATGTAATGAATACAATAATAGAAGTATTAATAACCGGGAAATTAATAGTATAGTGTAATAGACATCTTTATTATAAATGCTAACTTAATGATAATTTCTCTTATGCAGCCATGGCATATCCTTATAGAACTATATACACATAGTTATCTGTACAACAAATTATTATTAGATTTTAAAATTAAAAAGCAGGTTTTGGCGGTAATATTGACTAAAACAGTGTTGGAGAGCACACACTTTAACTTCTCCTGTTTGGTTAAATTGGCAAAGTTATTTTCAACATCATAAGCTTTATTATTTAATACATCTATCAAATCTTTATTGGCATTGCATTCAAATAAAACATGCTTTTCAGTTTCAACTGATACTTTACATATAAAACAGACACGCTGATTTTCTGGAATGTGTTCGTATCTTCCTGTTTCTAACTTAAGGGGAGCAAACCAACAACGAAATTTAGCTAGAGCTTAACATATGGTTTAATCAATCTATATATAAGTTACTTATTTATCCCTCTACCAGACGTACCAACATCATTCTGAATACTATAACGCCATACATAGATACAGTCACCCATGGTGCCTTGTAAAAGCTTATCACAAAATGATTTACGTGACATACTTGTACATAGTTCTAATGTTTGTAGCATATTCATACTTTGCATATGATTTTTAAACAGATGTTGCCTGTTTTTACAATGACTACTACTTTTATCACAACAAAAAGTAAAGCTTTTACTGTTAATTCTTTGACAATCCATAGATTTTAACCGATGCCATTGATTGGCCACAGACTTCCATTATTTTAGTATATGAATTTCATATGACACAAAATAAAGTTATAACTTCTTTATTTTACTATATTTATCAAATATAGGAAACTACATGTAAATCAGGAATGATTACACCCTGATTTTAAGTAGCTGACAGTCAATTTAAAGTTACTATAAGCAGTAGTGAGCAAATACGCAACATAAATCGCAATGCTATCCAAATCCGAAAAATAAACGCAATGTTATCCATGTTATCCAAAATCCGCATAGTCCCGCAATGTAAAGCAATTCCGCATGCAAATTCGCAATGTAAACCAATTCCGCAAAGAATCCGCAAAGTTCCTTAATGTAAAGCAATTACGCAATATGCAAATCCGCAATGTAAAGCAATTCCGCAAAAAGACTAACTATCCCGATAAAAGCCAAATAAGAGCTGGGAGTTACCTATATCCGAGCAAAATCAATCTCCGCAAAAAAATATTTTTTGTAATAAACTAATTTTGTGTAATAATCAGAAGGTAACCACCCACGTATGGATTTATACTCAGCAATCCTAAGACAACTGGCCACACAAAAATAGCACTCTCAAAATTATTATAATATTTTAATTTCCAAAAAATGTGCCTACCAAAGGAGACTGTCAGCTACTTGGATTTTTCCGCCACAAAAATTTTCGAAAGAAAATTTATCCGCCGAAAATTCAGCTAGGCCAGGCCATCTCATCAGAAAGGGCATTGTTTGGTGCATATTTACATATACCAAGAAAGAGCGAATGGCTCTTGATTGTATAGCATGAGTAAGATTTTGTACCCCAGACTGATGAACCATAAGCTATTACCGGCCAAACTGAGCTGTCATAAAGCTAAGTAAACACATTGTACGAAACACCACCCATTGCTTTACATTTTGCTATCAACAAGCCAAGAGCTCTTCCAGCACTCTGAGCGACAGATTTGGCGGTTACATTGAAATCCAAATATTCATCCAACAATAGACCAAGGTAAGTGTACCTACCAATCACTTGAAAATTATGATTACCACATGCAAAGTTAAATGAAGTTCTGTTTACAGAGTTAAATGTACGATGTTACTTTTAGATGGATTGACAACCATACAGTTAACATGACACCAATCATTAACAATATTAATCGTAAACTGTTAATCTTCTTCATTCTCTGCTTTAAGAACAATATCATCTGCATAAAGAAGAATGCATACTTTATAATTTTCTAAACATATACCTTTATCAGCGGTCTTTATTTTAAAAGCTAAATCATTCACAAACATTTAGAAGTAAAGGTGATAGGGAATACCCTTGTCTAAGGCCACACTGTACATCAAACCATTCAGTATAATAACCATTTACTCTCACACTTGAGGATACATTTGTATGCAATGACTTTAATGCATTTAATATTCCCTACCAATCCAAATACAAGGATTGCATAATTTACTCCATAAAAAAGTTCTACTAGTAAAAACACACGCCTTCTTAAAATCAATAAAAGCACAAAAAGTCGACTTTTTCTGTTTCTTTCGAGTTTCAATAATATTAGTAAGTGATGAAATATGATCAACAGTACTTCTTCCTTTCCTAAATCCATTTTGTTCGTCTTTTAAAACATTATTTTCTTCAGCCCACACAGACAATCTATCATTTAAAATATTACAATAAATTTTGATCATAGAACTAGATAAAGCAATGCCTCTCGAAGCAAACATTACACAAAATATGCATTAACGATACACAAATATTATTTTTCAAAATATCGACTGGAATAGTATCTATACCACAAGCCTTTGCTTACTTTGCTTTTTGTAAAGCCTTTTGAACTTCTAATATAGTAATATTCTCATTCAGAATACATGTAGAAAAGTCATCAACATTTCCATTAACTAAGTGTTATTGTATGTCCATTGATTGGATAGACACTTGCCTATTTACAAATAAACTTCTATATTCTTTCCAATTATTAAGACCAATGTTAACATCATTAGATATTGAGCCATCTTCACATAATACTTCATATGTATAGATTTATTTCTAACATGAGCAACACCTACCCGACCTATGGACTTTCAAAACTCTTGCTGCTTTGTTTCACAATCTTGAAGCAGTTCGTTTTGAAACGACACCCAGTAGGTTCTTTTACTTTTCTGAACCTCACGGTCAAAGTTTTTCCTAGCTGTAATGAAAGTCAGTTTCAACTGTTTCTTAACAGACATATTGGTACACTTTAACCAAACGTTAAGATATGCTACTAATACGACACAACAACAAAAACAAAAATAAACTCTCTTCAGCGATAAGAAACATGAATCAATTAGCATAAAAAAGAAACACGGTGATAAATGCTGTGAAATCACGATGAAATGTATTTTGAGTACGCATAGTGTTTTCAAAATAATAACCTTAAGTTTAAGTTAATTAAGTTAATTAAGTTTCAAGAGCATGCATAAGCGTATGTTACTTTTAGTTATTCCGCCAAGTTTAAATAAAAGCGCAATATACCAAAAATTGTCAACGAAAACCCTTTTTCAATATATTAAACAAATTGTCCCCTTGAGAGGTTTGTATTGCAAAAGGCTGACATACATATAGCGATACCAAAGTTATCATACAACCACTTGAATGTTTAGAAATAAACTATACGTGTCGGATAAGTTCAAAATAAATTAAAAAACTAGTTTTGACACTTGTCATTTCACTTATCATCATAGTATATTATTCACCAGATGGAAATATAAATATCATTTAATGTTGTTAATAGACTCACACATCACACAATATTTACATTTAATCCTAATTTGAAATAAAAAAATGTCTTAAAATGCATATTAATTCTGATTGCTCTGTGGTCTCCTGAGTAGTATCGAGTCAAGATGACTAGCAAACCATAATTGAAGGGCTCCGAATGAAACCAACAGGCATTGGAGCTAATCATCCAGGATATTGTTTATATCAAAATCTGTGCGCAGCGGTTGCCACTGTGTTTTAAAATAAATAAATCAAGAAGACTACACGTAATACCTATAACAAACCTGTTTCAGCATACTCTTGTAATGTACATCTTCGACAGTTTTGCATTTTAAGGAGAATATTTCTGCATTTTTATCTTTTTTACATTTGTGTTTCCATTCCGTATGACCCTGACCATAGGTTACTTAAAACATTGTTTCTACTCGGTTCAAGACGACTCAAACAAGACGTGCATTATCGTCATGATGTTGGCAGCAGTCCCAACAATTTCCATTATTAGAATTTATTGAAATCCCTCAAGGCTTTAAAATATTAATTTCTTAACTAAATGACTACAAAACACATCAATGGACGAACCTTACACGTCTTAAAAGTTACTAATATCCAAATACAATTAATAGCACTAAACACAAATAGTTTGCCGCCGCTTGTGAACATATTTTTTGCTCACTTTGCTAATTCTTTACTGAAAAATTAAAGGCTCTATAAAGGTGAAGATACGTAATTATTTACAGTTTTTTAAATATTTTTTTTATTATTTTATTAATAAAGGTTATCAAAAAAACAATATATATATATGCTATTGGACATAATAATAAAAATGAGCAATACAAAATGTTTTGAGCTCAAAATAAAGTGTCCTCCAAGTCTATTGTGTTTACAAACAATCAGTTTATTTACATCGCTGTTTACTCGTGAAAGAGAAAGTGAAAGTGACTCAAGTCACCAAAAATATAACGATGACTTTTTACGTGTTCCGATATCACTCACAAAGTAGGTCTCTTCTAAATGGTTAAAACGTTTGTAGTGATCTAATAAGTTACTTTCTGCTGGTAAAAAGTTGTTAAAATAGAATTAAAATTGAATTTTCTTTCGGCTATTTTTAGCATATGTCAACGCTCTGAGGCTACACATCACGTTAGTTGCAAAAATGTAAACATTTCTTCCAATTATGAAACGGGTTTATCTTCCATAATTCTTGACAACGTTGTACCTAAGCTGTGTTATTAGCAGTTTTTATGCAAGAGTAACTGAAATCCGGTAAAAATTAGACCAGTTGATATGCATAATAATTGGATGTGTGACCTTTATAGAGCCTTTAAATAATTCACAGCAATGCCCCAAAAGTAAACACATATCGTATATTTATGTTTATAATATCATTTATACAATATTTTTGATGAACCATAAGGGTTTGTGCACACGTTGCACAATTGTTGCTTTGTTAGCTTAGCATTTATTTATATAAAAAATGTATATGCAAGCAAACAATGGCCTTTACCTTATACCTTTAATGAATGTACGCCCCAACGATTCAATCAAAAACAATATATGAAAACAACAATGAATTCAATGATTCATTAAATTAACAAATGATTTACTATACTTACAATTAGTAATATGTCATGCATGCGTTTATAAAGCAAAAACAATCTGGTGACTTAGTTGATTGTTCACATATGCACAGGATATTGTCCAATCGAGTCAGTATTTTACGGATGAAGCCATCTTTGAATCTACACAAAAACATTCATGTTTAGTTTATCACACAATTTATATGACTGTTAACCATAACCAGCTGATAAAATTGATTAAATTTTCTCCGATATAATCTGTTGTGCTTAAACGTTGCCCTTTATCGAGCAACTCGCGTGTATTGTTTGTTTACATTCTCATGGCGATGATAAGGCCCTCACAACATACAGTACCGTAACAAAATAAAATTAAGATTAAAAGATAAGGAACGAAATGTCTCGCGAATTTAACTGCACGCGTTAATAGCTCTCTTCATGCAAGTGTTTCACATCACAGGATACTCATTGAAATGTCCCGCTTTAAGTATCCATGTAGTCTTTACTGGTTGAATCGAGAAGAGCTTAGCGTCGTTGGTGTAATTGTAATGCCATATTTTTTTTTCTGTGAGATTAAACAAAAAAGAAGAGTTTGTGGTTTTGACTGTTCTTTCCAGGGAAAAATGAATGTTCGAAACAGCTAGAAGTCATTTCTAAACTGCATAAGGCCACTCAGCTCATCTTCAAATCTGATTTCCCGATGATCTAAGAATTAACAACAAAATGATTGCATACATGTTAATAATCAATTTTCAGATGTTATCCACTGATTCTTAAAGTGATTTCCTCAGTTTTGGATTAATTAGGCACAATTGTACATAACCAACCATGTACATATTAAATTTATCCCAAATAACCGTCTGTGACTTACTTAATACATAATTAAAACATCGATAAAAATAACATCATCCAGCTGAATACGTTACTGATACGTGACTGAAAGTATACAAGTCAGAACAAACACACCAGACATCAAAAGATATTTTCGTTTTGCGTTGAGAAAAACGAAAACAGTTAATCGAAACTGTACGAAAATTGCATTTATAGGACTGCATATTTAAACGGTCATTTATTATTGTATGCACTGATATCATGATAAACAAATAACAACGACATATTCATGTTGTAATTATTTATAATGAATGTGCTGTAAATGAAATATTCCTATATTTACCCAAAGTCAATGGACAGGAACTATTTCGAAAATATTTTTTCTGCGCAATTTGTTCAAAGTGTGTGTCAGGGTTGCGTTTAGTAGCCAATTCATTCTCCTGTTCCTGAAAATTAAATTACTGTTTACGTGGTTCAAATTATTGAAAAAAAAACACATTTAAATAGCATTTCTTTTATGTGACATCAAGTTTATTAAAATAAATAATGAGTTAATTTAATACCATTTTCCTAAGTAAAATGCCGCCAAGTGACACGCACAATATGGATTAAGAACACTATTATACATATTAACTTGAGAAATAAGCACCATTACTCATTAAATAATTTGTAAAGCCTGAAGCAGTCTATATTTAAATAATAATTTTTCTTTCGCATCTATGTCGAATATTCAATTAATACCTCTTTTGTAAATATCGTGTACATCACGTATAATTGAAAAAATATGATATCAGAACATGATGTTTTTTTAATGTCATTATATATATATATACTGTCCGTATACCAATACGATAGATCGAGTGTGATCGAATATTAAATAAAACAAGATGTTATTACTGGGACGTTAACTTAGCTCAACATAGTTAACTGTTACAAAGATTCTAAATATTTAACATATATAATCATTTTTTTTACTTTTCAAAAGTCAATTTACTCAAATATATTTTCTGTAGATTTTCTTGTAAATGATGATGCGACGTTTGATATCTTCATATATCTACTTATGGTATAGGTTTATGACGTTCTAAACATATTGGGCACTTTACATATATCGGAACAAATTTTTTTTAGTCAAACACGTGTCTTATCTAGGTATGTAACAGACCCAGTTGTGTTAGTAACTCATGTTTGGTGTTTGGACACATACATGTCCTCCAATGATTGGATTCAAAGCACAATAACAAAGACCTACACAGTAAGAATGCAACTGTGCAAGTTAAAGCAATATCCGCCTAACAGTTGAAGTGTAATTGAGCACAATCACATGTTTGTAATATAAATGCTATGGTGGAAAAAAGGGCAAACATGCGGCATCAAAGCATAGAAGTCGGAATTAATTCTTCACGAATCTTATTCATATTGAGCTTGAAAGTTTGATCACACAAATAGGAGAGTTAATTACACACATATGTGGGTCTTATATTATTTTGTAAAATCTACCCCACATACAAACGGCTATAATTCTTCCTACATTTATTGCAGCTAATAGTCCTACTGTAACTATTATCTACACATAAAGGATAATAAGCTGTGCAAGTTTGAGTGTAAGCAACAAACCAGTTAAAGGAGAGCGGATGTACTGACGTACGGACAAGTGTTTTGCTTTATGGCATCAACTTGGTTGGGTTGTTAACATGTAACAATATACTTTGTTTCCTAATAATATGCTTGTATTTCGACAATTTTAACATGGCTTAAAATATGCTACGAATAAATATTATATACAACCAACAGAATTCCGTCTTGTTCCTTGCTCACACAGTCCTAGACTAGAATACAAAAGATTTAAATACTTGCACAGTTTGTTAATCGTCGGCATTGAACAAGAAAAGCGAAACGGTGACAGATTGTATTTTATTAAACAGTATTCGGATGGGGATGTTTCTGTGTCATATTACTTACATATGGTTCTGTTGGTGTAACACCTAGTTGCTGCATCATATCTTCATTCTAAAATAAAGGATCTTACGTTTATTTATGTATTTATTTTTTTATTTACAAATAAAGGATCGAATTCTAATTAATATTTACTGCAGTCTGTAAACAAACTCGATGCATGCACACATACGTTTTATACATACATCTGTTAAGGTTAAATTGTTTATCCAAAGTTATTGTGTGACAGTATTGTACAATTATATATGTAAATTTACGAGCAGGATATTACTAAAATTTGACTTATCGAATTATTGTTGAACGGATTTATTATGTAATGAAGTTTTATGACTAACATAACCCCCACCAGCAACATTTTACTGTTTAATCATCTATGCTTATTGGTCAGTGTGTACAGCTTAAGAATGTTTAGAGTGCTGTGTCGTCCACTGCCAATATATGCTCAATTGAATCCTTAGTACATGTTAGACATATTATTGATATAAACAGAAAGCATCGACAAATGCATTTATACTGTAACTTAATATCGGAAGGTGTAATTTACCAGTTCCGTAGTTGGTGCATAAAGCTTAACAGGAAGACAACTCTTCCGGCTTCCGTCGTCTTCGTCCTATGAAATAAAAATAAAGTTCTGTAAAAAAAAAATCATTTCTTTTATATGAAGTAGCAAAAACATGTCTTTGGTAGATAAAGATTTAAATCTCGTATCGATAATAAGATACAATAAGACGTAAATAATCCATGCGTGGAATAGTTTTAAGTAGTGACTGTTTGACGTAACAAATACGGTATATAAGCTCGGGTTTCACTTATCTCGTCCTTTGCGAAATAGCTTTGACTGAAAACCCCACCCAACCGCCCAAAGAGATTGCTGTTAATTATGTTTGACCTTATTGTTATGTTCTAATGTACTGTCGAGATATTTATTACATAATGGCTGTGAATCTGTTGCGGGCAATCACGGCACACATTCGGGTTGCATTCACTAACTGTACACGAATCGTGGGGAGGACTATTGTTTAACCCAGCAAACATGCGTCGTCAATACAACTACAGGTTATGGTCGGATTTTGGTTGGCTGGTTATCATCCAAATGCCAACGTTGGTACAACGTTAAAATACTAACATCAATACAACGTCAGTAATCAACGTTGTACCAACGTTATATATTGGTAAAAGTTAACCTTGACGATCACCCAACCGGGGTAGTTTCGAGCATGATTTATTATGTTTTAATTCGAATAAATTTTGATAAAAGTGATAAACTCAATGTTTAAATATGTTATTGTGTCTTATTCTGTAAAAAGAAAACAAACAAGAGCTGTCAAAGGACAGCGCGCTTGACTATTCGAGTGCTCGACAGTATAACGTTAGCCATCATGGGGAAATTGTTCATATTCAATAATTTATTAAACGATCTTTCAAAAATAAAAACAGGAATTTGTATTTTTATTTTTTTGGGGGGTAGGGGGGGGGGGGGGGTAGGGGGTTAAGAGGGGGCTATAATGTGGGATGGGGTAATTTATTAGATGATGTTTTAAAAAATGGGGGGGGGGGTAGGGGTAGGGGGGTGAGAGGGGGTATAATGTGGGGTGTGGTAATTTATTAGATGATGTTTAATAAAAAGGTTGTTGTTTTTTTTTTTGGGGGGGGGTTGGGAGGGGGAGAGATTCTGGGTAGGGGCGTGGAGTATTGTTTGGGTGGAATCCATTGTGGTATTCAGGTAAGTGTTGTTTTGTCAAAGTAATAATAAAATGTGATCATAAATAAAGAAGTTATGGCAATTAAGCAAAATGTTAAATTATCTAAGTGTAAAAGGGGCCATAATTATGTCAAAATGCTTGATACAGTGGTGTGCTCTTGTTTAAAGGTTGGGGTCATGTTAGTAAACAAGTTAACAACATATAAAAGCAATATGTCAAAGGATATAGGAAATATTTGGGGTAGTACGCAAACTTTAACAAAGATTTATCAATAATATGCATATTCTAAGTATAAAAGGGGCAATAATTATGACAAAATGCTTGATAGAGTTGTCTGCTCTTGTTTATAGGTTGAGGTTATGTTGGTATACAAGAATGCAAAATATGAAAGCAATATGTCAAGGGAAAAAGAAAATAGTTGGGGTAGTACGCACATTTTAACATTTGCTGCATATTCTAAGTGGAAAATGGGCCATAATTATGACAAAATGCTTGATAGAGTTGTCTGCTCTTGTTTAAAGGTTGGTTGGTAACCAAGTATGCAAAATATGAAAGCAATATGTCAAGGGACAGGTAGTACGAAAACTTTAACATTTGCACGCTAACGCAGACGCTAACGCTAACGCAGACGGTCACGCCGACGCCGGGGTGAGTAGGATAGCTCCACTATATATATTTCATATATAATGGTCGAGCTAAAAACGATGGTTAACGTGTGTAAAACAATGAAAATTAAAATGCGAAACTGTGGCGCATTCGCTTAGAGAACCAGAATTTTCAAAAACCGAATGAGAAAAATCATCTGAAGAAAAACCTCCGATTCAACGAAAAAGAGAGAACTTAATTGACCAGGAAAGATAGGTATTCTTAGTAATCATGTGTGTTTATGCATGATGCATGAGTATGCCAAAGTAACAGCATACCGAGCGTCATTTAAAATGAAAGTCCAATGTCTGAAAGTGGGTGGGGTATAGTACTGAACTGACGATGTTCTTCGTTAAATGCTCACCTGTCCCTGACTAAAATAAATATAAAAAAAATCTTTTAATTTGCTGTTGTCTTTTTAGTTGATAAACAATCTAGAGTGAAATTAATTGAAACAGATGTTTTTGTTAATTAGCTTCATTATCGGATGTCAATCATTTTTTATTTCCCACTGTAAATATACACGCGGACCCCCTTGTTTTGGCCTGTGAAACCGGCATTTAGTGTACCCTTTATGGTTCGGCATAAAGGTCAGAACTCCAGCTTTTACGTATTCTACGGTGTTTTATAATTTTCTAGCTGGAGACAATTCCAATGTGAAAACATATTTTTATTAAGCCAGTCATCTGGTACACTCGCATTGAAATTTCCCTTTATTAATGCAGGACGAAAAATTTATTTATTGATAGTTTAATAATTAAATTTTGAATTTGTCAAATATAAACATGCAGGTTACGATAATTTATTAAACGATACCTTTATAATTTTATGTTACGAAAAGGTCATAATTTTTTTTATTCATGACCACAAATTAAATGTTGCAATGTTTTCACATGACATGTCAAGAACTCGTAACTCCACCTTCAAAATTTGATCCGTTTCAACAGTTTTCTGTAAACGTAACCACGTAGAATTTGAAAAATGGATTAAAGTATTTTTTACACAAGTGCCACTTTAACGTGAGATTAGTTCATTGAAAAATAATGAAATTATCGATAATTTCATTCACAAATTTCTGGCACGCATGACGTCCCGCTGATTTGAATATCATGTGTGCAAACAATTCAATGTAAACGGTCACTCGCTTCGTAAATTTTCTTGTTTGTGTTGTAAATTTGGACTATAATTATTATTCTACTGCAAATAGTGCTACATGATGTTTTAACCGTTGTTCAATTATACATGTATATACAAGCCATTGTTTTCATGATAGATGTTATTCAGGTACGTTTCCATACTGACATTCCTCCTAACTCTGAGTGAGCGACCAAAGTAAAAAATAAAAAAGCCGAATTTTAGAGTGTCGGAAGCCATTCGAGCATAGAACTAACACCGCTATAGTTCGCTAAAATGCCTATATTAATTCACTGTAATTTTGTAAATTTTCGTGCATAATATCTTTTTGCAATATTTAAAACTTTCTCATGTAGTATTGGTTATTCAAATAGTTACAATACATCAGGTCCTTATTTTTTGTCAGTTTTAATACTAATTTAATGCAAGGCGACAGAAACGTACCTGAATTCTCTTCACAATTTACAATGTACAGGATGGAGATGGTATGGGCCGGGAGAATAGGCACAACCTACTATGACAAGAAATATTCTGTGTCGTATGCTTTTTACAACTACAGTGATTGCCATTCATATTTTGAATATATATGAAATCTTGCCCTTAATTAAGAGACACAGGAACTTTTGAAATAAGCATTTTCAATTAATCTACACCAAAATTATGCTGTCATTCAGGATAATTAGCATATTTGTGCAGCCCTAAAAAACACATACTTATCACATGTATAGTGCTTTCAGGTTAATCATCTTTCACTAATTGGTGGATCAAATAAAAAGAAGACTTTGCAGAACATATTAGAAAGGTATCACATAAAACTTGTTTGTTATTGTCCCCTACCAGTGAAACCGGAGGGAACTTTTGGTTTGCGCTCGTGTGTCTGTCAGTCATTAGTCTGCCAGTCCGTCACACTTTTATGGATCCTGCGCTAACTTTAAAAGTTCTCAATATTTTTTAATCAAACATTGACAGATGGCAATATGGAGATTATGCACGGCATTTCATTTTGTTCCTACGTTGAGAATTCTGGTTGCTATGGCAACAAATAGATTAGAAATATTGCTGAAAATGGTCGATCCTGCGATAACTTTAAAAGTTCTTCATATTTTTTTCATAAAACTTGAAACATGGACAGATGGAAATATGGAGATTATGCACGTCATTTCATTTTGTTCCTACGTCGAGAATTCTGGTTGATATGGCAACAAATAGATTTGAAGAATTGCTGAAAATGGTCGATCCTGCGATAACTTTAAAAGTTCTCCATATTTTTTTCATAAAACTTGAAACATGGATAGATGGCAATATAGAGATTATGCATGTCATTTCTTTGTGTTCCTACGCCAAGAATAGAAATATTGCTGAAAATGGCGGAGTTTCACTGATAAGGGACTTATATTGCTTGGCAATAGTCTTGTTCAATATTTAATTTCCATTGAGCTGTTTGAAGACCATGTTTGGTGTATTGTTATTTGTTCACTGTCATAACCATACTTCCATCAAGGTTTTGTTAAAATTACATACGAATGATGTGTGTGTAACTGAGGAATAATATAGAGGCATAAAAATATGCATAGAATATACCTTTTTTGTTGAAGCACGAACTGTAGGAAAAATAAAAATGAAAGTTTAATTACATTCCCAGGGCAACATTTATGATATAAGTAAATTATAGATTATAATGAATAAAGGCAGCTATTACAATGTACAAATGAAAATAAATGTTAAAAAATTCTTATTTCAGCTAGTGCCATGAAAGGGAACACAGAGAATGTGACAGAACACAAAATCAAGGAGCACGTCATCTACCATCTTAAATACGCCCCAAACTGGAAAGGAGGTGGCAAAAGATACATTTACAATTATCTTTAAAATTGAACGTTTAGGATTCTTTTTGCGCTTAGGATGATTTTGCGGATAAATGTTTTGTGGTTATAGGTGCAATCAAGCCTCTAAAAATAAGTTTGTTACTGTAACTGTTGGTGATTGATTTTGTTTAAACAGACTTATTTTACATGTATATTTTAACGTTTAATAACAACGTGTAGGAGGCCAAGATTTTGAATTGTATTGATCCATAACTTGTAAATAACTATGAGTTCTTACTATAAATTTATAGCAAACATGTGCTACACACTTTTTAAAACACATAATGAAAATGTTACAACAAACATCTTAATTTGAATACACGTTCGAAATCTCAAACTCCATATAGTCTCAAGTTTAAATGAATGATATTTTTATGCGTATTAATGCCACCATCTGTGTACCTTTTCCATCCATCTATAGGACACCATTGGAAATAAGTTGCAAAACTTTCCTGGGACTTCCTGTGGTTTATATATATCATGTCTTGATTTCAACATCTTGTAACTTCTTGTTATTTCAAATCTCTGCCAAATATACAGACTAGTTACTTGTAACTGAATTAAACTGTTTAACTTTGACTGTGATATTCAAAATGTGATATATCAATGCATTGTGATCCAAAACCTGTGATAATTGATTTCCAATTGTTAAATGTTGTCAATTAAATGTATTGTATGATCTGTACTTGTATGACATATATATATATATATATATATATATATATATATATATATATATATATATATCATATACTGCTGGGTCGATTTTCATCAGACTAATTCTGTATGGTATTACTTATTTAAAGGACTTTTGTGAGCGATCCAGGCCCATTGTGTTCTCACTTTTTCATAACATTGCTTTGATAGATATGCCATGAATGTTATTAATTAAATTGTATTTTATGAATTGACAATATTTGTAGAGATCTGTAATGAATATATTTCTTGGAAGAAGTACATAAAATGGATTGTTTGTTCGTTATCTTTTGAAGAAGTACATTTTTCAGCCAGATAATTATGTAAATATGTGGTAATTGGAATGTCTGTCAAATTCCTCTTTGAAAAATAATATGTGAAAACAAGGTTTTTCTTATTTCATTATTGGTTTGGAAGTAAGATTTTGTAGGGAGGTACACTTTAATTATCAGGTTGTATTTCGTTTGGGAGCTAAGTTTTAGGAAGGTTAGGTTTTGCTTGCAGGGAGGTTGCA
Source organism: Dreissena polymorpha (assembly GCF_020536995.1). Taxonomy (NCBI): domain Eukaryota; kingdom Metazoa; phylum Mollusca; class Bivalvia; order Myida; family Dreissenidae; genus Dreissena; species Dreissena polymorpha. The sequence goes on along the minus strand of NC_068370.1, from coordinate 6,358,297 downwards.
TAATAGTTATTTGGTTGAGGGGAGGTTGGGGAACGGTTGAATTTCGGTTGCATGATAGTTATTTGGTTGTGGGGAGGTTGGAGAATGGTTGAATTTTGGTTTCATGGAGGTTGGGAGAAGGTTGCGGGAAAGTTGGGAGAAGGTTGCAGGTAGGCTGCATGATAGTCACTTGGTTGAGGAAAGGCTGTATTTGGGTTTGGAGAAGGTTGCAGGGAGATTATGAGATGGTTGCATTTTGGCTGCAGGGGCGTTGTGAGATAGTTATTTGGTTTGAAGAAGGTTGGGAGAAGGTTGTGGAGATTTTGGAAGAAGGTTGTATTTTGGTTGAGATTTAGTTTGAATCCGACGTTGGGTCAACGTTGAAAAAATGACGACGCAAACTTTTGCAAAATCAAACTCCACCCAACCTTCCCCCAACGTTGGAATCTGACGTTGGTGCAACGTTGGTACAATGTTGGAAAAATGACGACGCAAAAATTTTCCAAATTAAACCACCACCCAACCTTCCGACAACGTTGGAATCTGACGGTGGTGCAACGTTGGTACAAGGTTTGGAAAATGACGACGCAAAAGTCTGCAAAATCAACCACCACCCAACCTTTCACCAACGTTGGAATCTGACGGTGGTGCAACTTTGGTACAACGTCAATTGTTTGCTGGGAATCGTCGGGCATCCAACCGTGGATAGCGGCGGCGCCATTTCATTGATAAATCGCCATCGTCCAGAAGTAGGTTAATATCCAAGATGCCGCTGGGACGCGATTTCGATGAATGGAAATTATTTGGAACAAAGTATCGTCCAGTGTGTTTAAGTGTTCCGGCTACTTAACGTGCCGTGTAAAGTGATATGATGTGTTCCTACTTAAAACGAAATGAATGTGTATCAATAGGTAATTTTGTTGCCGCATTATTTGTGTGAGATATTGTTTTTACCACGACAGTTAAAGCTTAAGATCTATGACGATCTTACACTTAACTTATATGCAATTATTATTTTATTTTATATGTTTGATACTTTATTTCAATATGTCATTTAGGCGGAATGTCATGGAGGTGATCGGAAGCAATAAACGTATGAATATGTAACTATATAATGATATACATACGTCCGGGTGAGGTAAACTTAGCATTTTCCCGCCAACTATCACGTAGTGCTAATCGGTGTGAGGATGGCAGAAATGCTTTCAAAATTATGTTCGGTATAGTAAGGGTGTTCTAGTACTCGCTCGACGCTTTGGCGTACCTGGAATAGCTATTTTGGCTTTCGAAATAATAATGGCATTGCGAAATCTTTTACTGTATGTTGCACTGGACAATCTGCGGTACGGCGTACCGAGAATTTATTTGGCCGGTTGCGGTGGTCTTAGCGATTGCGCATGTATAATATGTTGCACTAAACAATCTACGGTACGGCGTACCGATAATTTATGTGGCCGGTTACGGTGGCCTTAGCGATTGCGCGTGTATAATATCTTTATACCCGCCAGGTGTTCGTTGAAATAGGAATTGCATTAATAAATGTGAGCATGTTGCGGAGCTCTTGCGTAATAGCATAGAATGCGGTGCATTATCTGGTGGCGATGATTGCATACACGAGAAGCTTAATCAATAGTGCAAGTGGGGTTTGGGCTATCTTTAGGGCACTACTTCCGGTCGCCTCCGCGACATGCCTCAGTTGAAGTTCTAGCCAATAGCTGAGGTTTTATTTACTTTAGTGCTAGTCTGGTGTAAATTATATTCCGCCAGTTGGCTATTAAATTCCATTTATCTTTTTGTTGTGTTCCTTTCATATGTTTTGTATTGTTCAAAGAAACAATATCGAAATGTGTTTGCGTAATGTAAAACATACACAAATATAGTAAATATGAAACTGACAAAGTTGGCTCTTGTAGTAATTATTCAGCAGTTATTGCTCTTGTTTATAAATAAGCGTAGAAAAGTGGATGTCGCTTAAAGATCAGGGATCCATTCGAAAAGAAGGCTACTGTAACCGAACGTTCATGACATAGACAAACGATAAACGTGGATACACTTTGTAATCCGAATAACTCTAACCGAATGAATGAATCGAATCTTGGTTAACGAATGGGGTACTTAGCTGATTTCTGAAATAATTTATATTAAGAAGATCAAGTTTGAACAACTTATTTTCATTTTTTTTATCAGTTATGATAAACGGTCACGAAAAATATGTTTTAAATGCATTTTCAAACGCATAAATTTCACTTAACACCCGCTATGGTGTTAAGTATTATTCAAGTAATACGTACCTTCAAACAATATCTTAAACTTGTAAATACTTTGTAATATTCCAATTAATTTTGACGTCATTCTGTAAAATTATTTGTTTTAGTCTTAAACACGACTCGTCTGAAAAATTATACACAGGATAATTCGCTATGCCTTTTCGGACTGAAACCTGAAATCTGCAACTTAAAAAATATGTGCGGTCCTTCGTAAAGTGAAAAGAAATGCTTACCTTTATCGACTTGGTCGGTTCCAAGTTACTAAAAATTTCAGCCGTACATTGCTTGACATCTCCCTGAATCACAGATTTTAACTATTTTAATGAGAATAGTTGGTAATAAACTAAATTGGTAATATAATATATGAAATAAATATAGAGTATTTGTTAAAATACAAATGTAGTAGAAGAATATAAACTAAATGAATACCAATATAGCAATTTATCGCCTTATGTTTTTGAATAAATGTATGTTTTATAGCGTTTCATCATTCAAGTATACACAAAACATGCCAAACATCGGCGTGCCCATGTTAAATCGTAAGTACGTGATAACATCACAAATACAAGCGTATTACACTATAAATGATAAGGTTCAAGATATGACATGACAAGTCTTTATACAAATTGTGTTCCATTGAGCAAAGGCAAATATAAGAAAAAAAAATTACTTGAAATATTTTGCAAAGGACTACAAATGCTATGCTTAGCCTTGTTATTTCAGATGAAAAGTTTTTTCTACTACTACTACTACTACTACTACTACTACTACTACTACTACTACTACTACTACTACTACTACTACTACTACTACTACTACTACTACTACTACTTATACTACTACTAGTATTACTACTACTACTACTACTACTACTACTACTACTACTTCTTATACTACTGCTACTACTACTACTACTACTACTACTACTACTACTACCACTACTACTTCACCTACTACTACTACTTCATTATAACACCAACAACAACTACTACTTCTACTACTACATTATAACAACAACAACTACTACTACTTCTTGTGTGATATTTACCAGAATAATTTGCTGTTTCGAGTGTACTGATATTGCCAGCTGTGCGGTCTTCGTCATCTTCCTACGTTTAAAAAAAAAGGTCTTTACAACATTTTGCTTTTACAATTAACAAGGAAATTGCGAAGAGTTCCATTTGTGTGTATTGTTTAGTTTAAATGACTTAAGTGCTAATCGCTTATTTGTTAACGTTTAATTAATGGACCCACTGATCTTACGTGTGGCTAATTGCATTATATATGAATTGTCATTGCAAAATTTGAAATAACACAGACATGTGTAAATGATTTAGGTAATTATATGTATATCTGATAGGGTGAAAACTATCCATATTAGACACAACTGTGTTGTCGACGCACTATACGATTACTTTATTGAAAACTTTGAACATGAAACAAATCTTACTGAAGTAATTTTATCGCAGCTCTGAACATCTGGGGACCGTTTCTTAAAACTACGTACGTTCAAAAATCATGCGTAAGTGCAAAACGTTCAGTTAGTAGCGTTTCTATAAACTTCGTTAAGTTACGTTTACCGTATTTTTGCACGTAAAATTACGTGTGCTCAAAGGCTCACGTAACTCAGTAATTTAGCGTAAATATAGCGGCGTATGCACCGATATTTCGGAGAACCGAACGTAGACTACGAAATCTACGATCGCAACATCATTTTAGTTAATTTAAACCTTTATCTATATTAAGATCTTGGTAGGGCATGGTAAGATACTGTAACGGAAATCCTGCGTTGATTGTGCAGGATCTATTGTGTACGATTGTGGATTGGAGTTTTGCTAAAAGAGGAAATTTTACATGTTCGAATCGATTGCTGTTATGATTTGTTCGATTTTCCTTTTGAAAATTCATTCAACTTTCGTTTTGAACAAGGCTTTATCCATCACAAGACGCCAAGTTGAACTCAACGAATGTGACGTTTGCTGAGTGATGGAATTGATTCATTGTAAGCATGGGTAAAAGTCTACTTTTTCTGTAAGAATTATGTATTAGAATTGTATAATCTACGTTTTTGTAAATAGTTGCATTTATATTATACTGCTGTGTCAATGAATGACAATTATACAGTAATCTGTGCTAAAATTAATTTAATTAATATTAGCACAGATTACTGTATAATTGTCATTCATTGACACAGCAGTATAATATAAACGCAACTATTTACAAAAACGTAGATTACTGTATACAATTTTAATTGATATGTCAACAGCGCTTCTTATAAATGTGTATACGGTTGTCACTTTATTGTTGAATTTGGCACATTTACAGTTTAAGCAGAAGTTTTGCATCAAGATCCATTTCTTTGGAAATAATATCATGCATATATCATTTTGTCAAAACTGCGTATAATAAAATATACTGTAGAGACTGTGAGATACAACCTGTCGACATGTTAGCTCAGTTGAGTTAGATTGGTCTTTGTCAGCTCTGGTACTACTTGAAAGTTCCCTGGGTATTCTTATGTATGCTACAATATTCCCTGGGTACAGAAAATATACTTAAACACACCCAGGAATACTTAGGCTAAATCTGCTGTTGTTGGCTCTATTTTCAAATTAATAATGTTTCTGTTTACATTCTGTGAAATGGCCTCCGCGATGATATTATCGAAACTCGTACTCAAAAAAGCATATTGAGTTAAGTTTTGTTCAAAGAGGATTTTGTTTCGTATTCGGAAGTGCGTTTGATGACATCAGATTTTAGGCAGGAATAAAACTCTGTCCCAGGGTACATTGAAGTGTACTTAAGAGTACCCCGGGTACTTTTAAGTAGTACGGGGCCAACAATGACCAATCAAGCTTCAGTTGTTTAAGCGCTGCAATTATTTACTGGAAGTAAAGGTCAAGGCTCACACACTTGGCTAACTTTGAGCAATGGTTATTGTAACAACTTAAACTTAAGTTATCTGAATATTAATAATGGCTAATTTTAAAGTAGGTTTGAAAAGTTTTCACTGTTGAAGTAAATTTACTGAAAACATGTATTGAAATGTACCAAATATGTCATTTTATACAAAAACTGTCAAAACACTATGACTTTTAAACCAATGGGATTTGTTTTTGGTAAGTTACAGTTGTAAGATGCTCAAAGTTGTATTTTTAGCGAGGCTGTTTTCGGAGAGAGAAAGCCCGAGCTATTGTCATAGCCAGCTAGTTGTCCAACATCCGCCCGTCCGCTGTAGGCAATGTGCTAAAACCTTAACATTTGGCTCTAAAATCAAAGTGCTTCCACCTTCAACTTTGAAACTTCATATGTAAATGCACTTTGATGAGTTCTAAACGCCACACCCATTTTGGGTCACTAGGTTATAGGTCAATGTCACTGTGACCTCTACAAAAATATAAAATTCGGACAAGCTTTCACAGCCCAGCGTGGCACTAGATATGCGGTGCTCTTGTTTATTATCAGATTTCATCGGTTATCAATCATATTAATATCATATTGATGGCAAAACTTTGTTGTTGCTGTATTCTTTACAATCATTTTTTCTGAGATTTTAGGTTTTTTACAAAGAAATTTTAGAACACAAACCATGGGGACAATACAAAATCATTTCATTTTGTTTTATATATGGTATCATCAACATTCAAAATCTTTAATTTTATTATTATAAATGCAGTTGCCATGAAGAAGAAGTGTCAAATTTTAACTAAGGTCATTGTTAATCTTTACTGTCTTAAATATTTAATTACTAATTTTAAGATTATTTTTTAGTTTCCTATAAACCATATGGACACATTAAATGCAGTTTGATTGATATGTTCAAATAAAATTGTTATGTCATAAGAAGTTATCTAGAACCTTTTTTCTTTATAGGTGGTCACACATATTGACAGAAAACTATCAACAATAATTTTTTTTCCAATATCTTTGAACACATTTCTTTAAATTCTATACTGTGTTTTTGTACATACTGTAATGTCCATTTATACCATTTAAAGTTCTATAATAATGCTGTAAACATTGCAAAACCCACTTTATTTTATCTTATATTGTGAAAAGCAATGCTGCGAATTTTCTCTCTTTTTTACATTCAGTTATTTTATACCATTTTTTATTGGGAAATATTTGAATAAGGTACACTGTCTTTATTATTATAAGTAAATGTATTTTTTAATGTTTTAAATCCATTAACTTGTACAAATAAATAAGAAACATAAAATAGACAATGTTTGTGTTGTGTAGAGCATTTACTACCATTGCAATCAAATAATTTAAATAATACCATTTTTGTGTCTTCACTTTTAACACCATAGTTATGCATAATATTCACATTAAGTTATTTGTCAAAAACATAACTTATAAGACAATATAAATTCAAAAGAAGTTGTTTGTTTTGCACTAAATAAAGCTTTTTGCGGACATGTATGGTATCAGTGTATGTGTTCAAAAATCAATTTAAAAAAAACTATTAAAGATTTGAACTGAAAAAAACTACAGATTTAACATATTATCATAATTATGTATCTTTCCCAAACACATGAAAAAACATTTGAATAGCACAATTTTTACTGATTTAAAAAAAATGTAATAGAAATTTAATATCAAGTATATGGACACATATTTTAATAGCATAATTATAAAGAACTTGCAAGAATAAATTGTGTCATCCTGACATGATTCAACCAGTAAAATTTAACTTTATAAAAATAGGAACATTTAAAAATGGTTTGCTTTCTCTCTGTGTTTTTTTCATATGTACATTAAGCCAGATGTGTAAAACTTTTCCATGAATTTAAATTGATGCATTAGTTTCCATTAGTGAATGGCATTATGTTTAAGTATATTATGAGTGACTGAACTTTTTCACAAATATTTTAGTCATTGTGTTGGTAAAGCATGTAAAGTGATTCAAGTTTACGCAAGTGCCCGCTTGTCATACCAATTACCCCATACCAATGACCCAGGATGGATCCCAATTTCTCAAATTTTGTATTTAGAACTAATCACAACTGGTACATACCCTGACATATATTTTACCAATCCATGCATTTTTTAAATATTGAACAAAAAATATAATATAATTATATAATTATGTGAAGAAGCATACTTTATGATAATTGCAAATGCCTATTGTCTCAAATTAATAGAAGCATTCATGGACATTGTTAATTTATCACAGAAAAAAGATTCTCATTTTAAATGAATTTATGAGTAAAAATCTGTTGTTGTTTTTTTTAAATATTTTGCACACAAGTATAAATATAAACATGGTAAAACATGATGTTGATCGTTATAAAATTATCTAGAAGTGCGACAAGTGAATACAAGCTACAGAGTTTGTTAATTCTTCTAAAACCATACTGTACTACTGTACATTATCATTGATCAGTAAATGAAATTTTAAAAAGTACTACCTTCTTTACAGAGGCCATTGCTGATGTTCTTCTCATTATAGGACATTCCATTTGTAATGCAGTGACGCACTAAACATAATCAAAGATACCCTTCCAGTAAATTTAATTCCTGTCAGGAAACTCCTTGATTATGATTCTGTAAATTCAGATGTGTAAGCTACAATACACATGCCTGTCTTCTCAGTATTATCCATCCATTTTTTTCCAGTTTGCTCCAGCAATTCCAGTTTGAAATATATCTGACTAACCTTCGTAAAAGATTTGCTTTAGTAAGAATCATCACCTCTGTTTTAACAAAGGGCATATCCAGCACAACAAAGAATGGCCACACTTAATTTTAAAAGAATCAAGAGATTGAACTTTTTTTACAGTTGACCCCTTTTTTCGTCGCAATTTCGCATACAAGGGAAAGAACTTTGCTCTTTATAAGGTACTTCTTAAGGATAAATGTATAAATATTTAGTCTACCGAAAGTTTGTTAGAGAAAGCAAATTAAATCTACGTTATGAATTTCTTCAAATGTTCTCTATAAGGTCCGCGCAATCACCAGACTTCCGTTTAGAGCATTGTGTCACACCGGTCTTACTGACCTGTGTGAATGCGCGCTAAGCATTGTGGGAAACGGACTTTTTTCCATCATGGCGTTGGTAAACATAATAAACATGGAAGTGAAAAATGGAAATTAATTACTATCAAAAACAAGCCCCATCAAACCGGGCCAGATGTAATAAATATTTGGATGCAGTTTGTGCTTCAAAAGGAGCCAGTTTTCATGTCAGTCCATTGTTTGTAAGAATCACTCAACACGTAACTTAGACTAACTAAACACGTTGCAAGATAGTCCAAATAATTAGATGTAAATCGACCTCATATTTATAGGAGTAGTTGCAAGACTGTATCTTCGAAATAGTAAATAAATCTGAATCATAAATAAATATTTATAATTTAATACCTGCTGAAATTTGAGAAAGTAAACGATTTAAAATAAACGCTGTGAACATTACAAGGAATCTTACATGTGTGAGAGGATTAATCAGGGATAAAATAAATGGAGCTGAAGGATCTAACATTGTGAGGAGGACGTCATGGTATCTTGGACATTTGGCACTTTCATATATTTATTTAGTAGATACTGAAAATGCTGAATGTGCTAATTGCAACATCAAAGACGAGCAGGTGAGATTTTTACAGCTTTATTTTTCTTGACATAATATTGTATGTTTTCCATTTAATTTATATGGCGCTCAATTTTAGCTTGGCTTTTTTCAGGGAAAACCCTAGGTATTGTCATAGACAGCTCGTCGTCAGACGTCCGCGTCATGCTAAAACCTTTACATCGGCTCTAAAAATCAAAGTGCTTCCACCTATAACATTGAAACCTCACATGTAAATGCACCTTGATGATTTCTACACACCACACCCATTTTGGGGTCACTCGATAAAAGGTCAAGGTCACTAACCTCTAAAAAAAATTGTTATAAATTTCATTTATTCAAAACTGCACCACAGCCTAGCTTGGCACCCATTATGTGGTGCTCTTGTTTATATATAATTTTAAAAATGTATTAATAACCAGAATAGTTGATGCATGTATAAATAAAAAGAAACAGCCATGAACAGTGTGTTTTAATTTTTAATAAATATGCTTTGATTGCATATATGCAAAACAATGAAGTTCATAAATTGTTAACTGATTTTTAAAATGTTGAATGTCACACCTTACGTACCAGTCCGTTTATGTACCGACACTTTATGTACCACTATCTGACACTTTATGTACCATATTTATAATATATAGAGATAACTAATTTAATATGAATGTGTGTTATTGATGAAATGTATTTTGTGTGATAGTATTTATGAGTTTAGACTTAAATATTGCCCATTTGGCCATAGATTTTATTTTTTGTCAGATTGTCTAAGTGTCACTGAGTGTCTTAGTTTAATTTATTAGCCCAAGTACATGTAGTACTTAATAAATGATTTATTAGTCTTACCTTAAATTGGAGTAAATTATAAAAATTCATTTGTCTCGTATCTTATCCTGACTAAGGATTATAAAGTCTAAAATGTTTGTATTATATTGTATAATTGAAATGTGATACTTTGAAGAGAAGAGAGAATGACCTTAATGTTCAAACTGTAAAAAAAAACAAGTTATTTCCTTCTTCAGACTTTAATCATGTTTAAAGAATTACCTTAATTCATTAGGAGTGCTATGAATGAATGGACAATAACACCTATATTTTATGTAGGTGGTACGTAAAGTTTCAAAGTACCGGTAGTACATAAAAGGTCTGGTGCATGTACAAGGTGTTACACCCTAAAATGTTCATGGTATCAGTGTTTCAATAATGTAGTGTTTCTTATTATGTATTGCTTAGGTTGTTTAGTTTCAAATTTGCATTTATTTTAAAGCATTTTCAGTCATTTTGTGAATTCCATGTTTTTTGTAATAAGGTGAATTATGTTGCACATGGCGTCAAATATTAATTCATGGTCGCTATGGTGTAGAGAATGTTGTCCGCTGGGCGTGGGTTCGATGAATACTCTTGGAGAGTTCTCATTATCGTCTCCATGGACAACAAGTAGTAGTAGTAGTAGTAGTAGTAGTAGAAGTAGTAGTAATAGTAGTAGACTAGTAGTAGTAGAAGTAATATCAGTAGTAGTAGTAGTAGTCGTAGTTGTTGTTCTTGTTGTAGTAGTAGATAATTAATTCATTATTATTAGTAGTAGTAAGAGTTGAAATGGTTGTGTTTGTATTTGTATTGAATTCTGATAATACAACACAATGATGCTGCTGCCAACGATGATGATGATGAATATGATAATGCTGCTGCTGATTGTGATAATGATTATATGATGGGACTTCGGTATTATAAAATTTGTGAGGTTCAAACACAAAACCTGTTGGATAATAAAACTTCTCATTTTCTGACAAAAGAGCTAGATTGTAGAGTAAAAAATAAGTATAAAATTCCCTAATAGAAAAGCTACCATTAAAGGACCATGTGGGCTTCATCAAAAGCAATGCATGAAACAGTTATATCTCTGACAAATGCAATCAATATTGCTGTTCCAATTGATATGCTCAGAAATGCTTCTGGATGGGCATACACCAATGAGTACTTTCCTTCAGTTATTTCTTCTAATGACACATTAACAACACTGTCGCCCTTAGCAGGAATTCCGGACGCCCGCTCTAAGATGTTCCCTCCCCGGACATTTCCCCCATTTTAGTTTTAGTGTTTACATTACCTCCCCCCCCCCCCTACCCACAATAAATTTATAATGGTTTGGTTGAAGTATATTCTTGATTTATTAACAAAATGATTATTTTGCTTTTGTAATCTTATGTTATTAACTTTTTTTATGAAGCAGCTTGTTTGTTGTTTTCTTAGGATTAATCATTCATTATTTTTGTTAAGGAGTTTAAGGAGTGCATGTAAATCATTAGTAAGACGTGCATGTTGGTGTACTAGAGGAATACTACAGGAATACATGAGATATTCTCAAAATCTTACACATGTTTTTAACATAATTAAATAGGATCAATTGATGAATTAATTCAGTTTGAGTCAACTTGGGCTGGGTTGTCAACTATAGCTCTGTGTTGTTTTTAATCCAATTAAATAGGGTACTATGTAACTGTCAAAGAAAATATGCATTCATACGCATATTATCCAAGTATTGGGTGTCACTGATATTTTCAATTTTACTAGTAGCTAATTTAGACAAATTAAAACAGAATTGGACTTTCCTTGCAAAGTATTTCATTATTAATAATATAATAAGCTAATGTAATCAAAACACATTGATATTTTAATAATTTAACTCAATGATATTAATAATATTTAAATTTGCCCCAAAAAACTTGGGCAGGTAGATAGGAAGTGTTGTCAGTGTAAAATATTTGTAAAGCTTCTTCAATATCGGTTTTACATTTTATGACCTGCAACATATTCTATGCTACTTTATTTTACTATGGTAAGTCATTAAAGTGTTATTTATTTTTCAACAATATAATGTGCTAATCTCATATAATGAATTACTACCCCATTTAAAGATGACACCTAATCTTAATTCATTAATACAATAGTTATAATTGTTTTATTGTTACATACTATTCCACTAAATATGACCATCATAGAACATCAATGCTGTGCTTTTACTAAATTTTTCAATGATCTCAATTATTTAAAGAAAAATATCAGGCACTTATAAAAAATATATATAATTAGGGTGTCAAATTTAACAAACTGAACAAGTCAATTTGAACTTCTCTTGCAATGCAAATGGAGCCACTTGAAAAATCAAATTGTTCCCATACTAGTCGGCAATATAGCTATGATATTGTGTCTATTCAAAACATGCATCAGACACAACTTCTGTAACTTTTTAAGCGGTTTTGAAAACGTTATTTGATTGCAAACTTTCGTCAATAAAGGATACATGTTGTTAAACAACCGAAAGTGAAAGTACAGTTTAAAAAAAAATAAAGAGCGAAATTGGTGAAAACTTACGAAAATTTTAATTGATACTAACATAAGACCGTAAGACTGAACAAAATAATACTTAACTTTTAAATCATAACATGAATGTTTACTTATAAAGCAAATTCTTCATTCATCCGCGGACTTCTTTGTGTCGTAGTCATAAATGCCTCCAAATGGAGGTGTGTGATGCGTCTAAGTATAAAGGTGACAATAACGTAGTGACGTCACCATCTATGTATAGAATGCTGTTTAGAGATTATTCAAACATAGCAACTAAGTTTTACGCTACGTTCGGTTTATAGAAACGCACTTACGCATTCAGAAAAGCGTACGTAACTTTATACGTACGTACATTTTCGTCCGTAAAGTTACGCATTGTACCAGAAACGGCTCCCAGAAGTCTGGAAAATAAAATATAACCTTGGTAATATATACATGCACCTACCCTATGTACAACCAGTAAAAAAAGATGTTACCGAAAAGATTGGTAATAATTGGCTGAACATAACAATCAATTTGTTAAATAAAAATACGAATGTTTGCATGCTTTACCCGCACTGCTGTTACAGAATAGCTATATTTGATGACACATTACAAAGTCGGGAAAAGCATATGATGAGTGTTAAATTGTTTGTGTGCAGCATATGCTTTGTGTTGTGTTGTAATATTGTAACAAGTCAAAATCATTACACATAGTACCGGTTGCTTGTGCCATGACACGCAGATGATAGCACAATAAACATCAAGTTAATGATTGTTTTACATGTGATTTGTAAGTCATAGATTTGCAGACCATTAGTTCTTTTGTTATTTCGTTAAATCGTGCTTTCATTTGTTCGTACGTGCATTCATTAATTCATGCATTTATGCATTCATTCATTCATTCAGTCAGTCAGTCAGTCACTCAGTCAGTCACTTATTTATGCATTGCTTTAGTTAGGTTTGGTCGTGTATACATGTATATATGTATGCATTTTGTAACAGACATAATAATGACTTTTTAATTTAATTCATTAATGCCATATTTCAATACTATCCTCATCTTTACTTTTCAAGACAGTGCATATTGATGTTTGATATGTCTTTACAAATACATCTTTTGAATATCATAGTCCTACCTTATACATTTTATAAAACAAAATGCAGTCATAGTAAGTAACTTAAGAAAAGTAATAATTGACAGAAAAACAACATCAATATTGTTGACAAATATATGCTAAATTTATATACTTAATATACCTTCACCACAATACGTTTCAAAATGCAAATATACACAAGTAGTTGTATTTCATAAAGAGACAAAACTCATCACTCATACCGGTTTTGGTCGTGTTAAAATTTCATCACGCCACTCCACATTTTCCATCTACAATACAGTGATACAATAATATTAACCTAGTTATTTCATTCGGTAGTGTATACGATGCATAGCTGACGTATTAAACGGAATATCAACAATACAATTACCTAAAACGTTTAATTTATCGAATTCGTTTTACATTATTGAACTGTTTGTTTGAAAGAAAACTATCCGTATGCATAGTATTAATTTCAAAAGTGCACGCATAGTAGGTTGTGATCGAGACTATATGAATATCGACTTAGTTCAGACCTGAATGAAAACCTCGGTCTTCAACTGTGAGAATGAAAACATTCAGAGTAAAAAGGATGTACACTACCTCAGCGAGTGAAAAACATTTCCGATTAACGTCAACGTCCGACGTCATCTTCAGGCTAGTTCCCTGCAACATTACTTTCATTATTTTACATATTTTTACAAATAAAACTTCACAAATTTTAAAATTTATAAAGTGCATATTACATTAACTGTTTTAAAATTGTTTAATATAAAATAAAGGAAACATGATAAATTTACCAGTGTAATGATAACTTTGAATGTACTGTCAAATAACATCGGATTCGGTATCTCTAACAACTCTTGTTCTCCGTTTGTTGAATGGAACAGTTCAATATCCGACTGCGTTCTCTGTAAAAAAATCCCAGTTTAATAAATGCACTTCATTAACTCAAGTAACACAGTGCTTTAAGAACGACACCAGTAGGTTTTAAGAAATAATTGTGTCTTGTTTTGTGAAAATTGGGCAAAATGCACGTGCGTAAAGTGTCGTCCCAGATTAGCCTGTGCAGTCCGCACAGGCTAATCAGGGACGACACGTTCCGCTGTAATGGTATTTTATTGTTTAAAGGAAGTCCATTTTACCGAAAATCAAGTTTAAGCGAACAGTGTCGTCCCTGATTAGCCTGTGCAGTCCTGATTAGCCTTAGCGGAGGCTAATCTGGGACGACACTTTACGCACATGCATTATGCCCAGTTTTCGCAGAGCAAGACACAATAAATTGCTGCGCATAAACGTCCGGGGACAAAAGCAACGTTTTACGTATGGCTTGGCGTGTTGTGTGTATTCGTTGCACACATGGTGTACAGGAATTGCTCACAAGTAGGTTCTCAAATTGAACGTAAATAACAGTTGACAGCAAATTCCATATGTTATCAAATCTAAAGGAGAGGTTGCGAATAAAACAACGAAGATGCTTGCCGAGTCGTTTTAATTCGTGCCTTACCTGTTTTACCAGTAAACGTTATGACAGTAACTGTTTGGCACATGTGTCGTACCTTTACGATTTATTTTCAAGAAAAACTACAATTGCATCGTTATAACCAAGCAATTTTAGCGGGAATGAATTAGTTGAATGTTTTACGTAGTTTGTACGACTTGCTGAGGACTGTAATTTAACTTGTGCTATGCTAGTTTTTGATGATTGTGTAGCTATCTGTGTAAAAACATAACACATTTTTGTATCACAATGTTCATTTTCTTATACGTAACTATTTTTCCGAAATGAACATTTTAGTTGATAAAGCTTATAAAGTATGACATCACAGCCAATTTTTTAATGATGCTGGAACAGCAGCGTCCAAGGTTTGATAACCAGTAAATAAATTCTTAACAATGGCGACCTATGTAAAAGACCGAGCCAGTCCGATTGAGATAACTCGATTTTTCAGTTACTTCCCTTGGCATTCGCCACTCCGTAGGAGATTGCTCGTTGATTTTCATTGATAACATTCTCCTAGCAGAGTTGTCGTTCATGTTGATAAAGGTAAATATTAATAGAACAGCATATCCTGGGGAAACAGATTCACTAAGTGTATCAGAACGTTAATTTCAAATTAGTAATTTTACATCCATTTTATTTTTATGGATCAATGAAACAACTATATATTTTCTCTATTTTGTTTGATATTTGTTCTCAATTTAGTAAATAAATTGCGAATAAAAACATATAAATTTACTTTTTACGTGATCACAAAACTAAAGAATGCGAACGATTTCGAACCTGCAAATTGTAAACGCTGCACTGCTATGACATATATATAGATAAAACAACGTTTCTTTGCGTAATTGTCCGTCCCGCTAGCGCAGTGGTAAGGACGTTCGCTTTTTCACCTTTACGACACCGTTCGATTCCGCTCCCGGCGCAATGTTATATTTTGTATGTTTTGTGGTCACCATTCCTGACAGTTGTTTTTTTCCGGAAAATCTCATCCCCCCCCCCGCAGCATTTGACCATATAAAAAATTAACAAGTATTTCAGTACAAAACAAATAGCTGGAAATTGCAGCTATCATTCAAAATTCGTCCCAACTGTCGTCAATCCAATCTTATTAGGTAGGAGTGCTGGACACACTCCGGGTCCCAACATTACTTAAGCCTCAGCGCGGAGGTAACTCATTACCTTGGAAAAACACAAATACACACACTGGGTGCAGCCTAGGCGCGTACAGACTCAAACAAGGCAACAAACTCAAGTGCGGGCACAATCATTTAAAATTTACATATTGAATACGATATTATAACAGAAATTACACAACCACCTAAGTGTACATACCATGTTTGATATTTCGTTAGATTGTTAGATTTCAGCATATACATGTATAAGGCCATTTCGCTATTAGTTAACTTATCTATATGTTCGTGGGAGAACTCGGATAGTCAAGTGCTCATACGATTGAGCTCACATGGTCCGGCTATGTGCTCAAACCTACTTTCGAGAATCATCATGAATGTATTGCCACACTTAATGAACAAGAATGTGACCCGCCTCCCAGTTTCGCTCAATGTGTCATGTTACCCACGGGTACTACTTCCCCGTACCCCTAAACTTTTTTTCGTACCAAAAATGTTTCGTACGCAAATTTTGTTCGTACCAAATTTTTTTTCGTACCCAAAATTTTCGTACCCAAATTTTTTATCGTACCCAAATGTTCGTATCAACATACACAATTGTGGTGATATAAATAAACTTAAATTGATGTTTTATATCCATCCTCTTCAAAAGCATCGTCACACCAGTACTGCCAGTACTTTGATTTTATCTAACGTATCGTACGATTCCCTGATATCGAGGGTTTCCTTATATCGAAATTGTTTTACTTATTTCATTAACCGCTCGATACACGGTAATCGGAGGTTTAATGATGAACCTCCAAATGTTGACTTATATAAACAACTGAACTGATGGAAAACATATATCAGACAATGAAAAATATATCTTAATATATGCGTATCAATGTTGTGGTACTATAATTACGGATTCACGTTAAAGCATATGTGTAAGCTTCACAATTGACAATGTGTTACGATTATCCGTTTGTACAACGGACAGGAATTTAATTCCTTGTCATTTTAGACTTATATTACTTTTTTACAATTCAATTTGTAACAATAGCAGAGCATCTATTGCGATTGAAAGTGCTGTCAAAATCTGTATCTTGAAACAAAAACGCACACAAAATAAAGATCAGATAATGTTACCAGTGATGTTTCGTTATCTTTATGGTGAATTGCAGTCTGCAAAGATGTGTCGTCTTCCTAGAAATATTTCGAGAAGAGATAAATGCGTTATTTTTTCTTCAACCATTTAATTATCACTAGTTGTTAAATAAATAATTCATGACCGACAAACAAAAACTAACTGCCATATTTCTAACGTATGTTTAATGACTTAATAGCTTGGAAATCAAACTCAATCATTCATTGACATGTTTGTAAAGTGTCAGTACCTTTTACAGCATAGGGTCTCTTTCATCTGATTGTACTGGCTGAAACACATGCGTCAAATATAGTTACTCTACACAAACCTTACTCGAAATGTTATCCTAAAGAGTACATGTAATTAAAATATCTTGCAATTCCATAGAATGCATTCATGCATATTTTTGTGATTGCTAAATACTTTTTGAAGAATGAAATCTGTTAATTAAAACGTATGACTACTCAAAAAATAAACTGCGCTAGGACCAGATTTCAGATCTAACTTTTTGTCTTATTGTGACCAATTACATAGATTTGTCGTATAAAGATGTGATCAGCGTCGGTGATACTGTTCCGACAAAGATACATCTCAATCTCTCTCTCAACCACGTTATGAGTCATATGTGTACCAAATATAGGCCACACAGTGTAGAGTGTTGTGTGAAGTATCTAGTAAATGACTACACGTGTGCAAACATATCACTAAGTCTACGATTCCATACTTCAAAAATACAAGAAACGAGAAAAAACATACTTAACACGAAAGCTAAATGATCACGTAAATTATTTTCTTGATTATATGTATTGCGACGAAGCATCATTATATATGACTTTATATTATCTTTGACAGGGGAAATATTATGCCATCGAAGGAAGGCACACAGTAATCGCATCGTCCGTCTTTCCGTCATTTTTTCCGTCGTCTATCCTTATGCTTCTGAGGAGCATAACTCAGGCAGTATTAAAATAAAGTAAATTAAGCTGTATTTACTGATGGAGGACATCACGGGGACGCGAAGATAACAAGAAAAATATTCCTCTTATCATGATTTTTGTAATCTTTTTCGTTGAAGTCAATATTCTTGTACAGATACTAGTATAACATTATTTGAATAAAACTGGGTACGTTCATAGAGGGCATAAAGGGAAAATGCGGAGTACAAAACCAAAACACTTTCATAGGACGTTAAGAGGATATTCAAAGGACACAGACCATAATTGCTTACATTGTATTTTTGGTGTAACTGTCTTCTTCTGCGCAGAACCTATCATAATTATTTTTTATTTAAAAGAATGAAATGGATTTAACTTTTATATCGTATTTTCATAAGGGCTTTGAGCGGAAGCACATAGTGCAATAACACATATTCTTTTTTACAAAGCTATTTACCTTTGTTAATTGTAAGTGCTCATTAAACTTCCATTAACGTTAAATATATTAAGATGACACTTAATACATATACAGATAATAGTGTAGATGAGTGCACATTCTAAGCATATATCTTAACTTTTTTTATTTATCTTCCCTTGTATGTTTATTATAAAAATCATAAAGAATAAAATTAGTTCAACTGAAACTGTATATAATGATAGAAGATTGTGAGATGGTGGACGGCATACAAAAAAATATAATTCTTTCTGGCATGCATGTACGTATGGAGTTATTTCCATTTATTCAATTGTCATAAAGGACATTCGGTTCTCTGTTTTTCAATAAAATATTAAAATGTGTCTGGAGGTATCGATTACACACTTTGGTCATATTATAACTCGGGGGTATTTAGAACTTACAATGTAAGTACTTTTTATGACGTCTTTTACGAATATTTTGTGGTTTATTAATAAAATGTATTTATGTAGAAAACAAGCAATTCCTGGCGTCTAAGCATAATCGACGTAAAAGTTAAAACTGGCTCAGCGACATAAATGTAAATACAGAATCAAATCAAATGGGGGAGTATTCTATTGAACAATCAAATACTAATCAGATAGTCAGGACGATGCTTTTTTGTATATAGGAACAGTTTAACCTCTTCTTAACATCAAATACAATACCACCGCAGATTACCTGTACCACGGACGTTTTTCGTGAACTCTTGTATTCTTCGGGCTGTAACACAATCAGAGGATTACATGTAACCTTATATTGCTAAATGAACTCATTTACGTGTTGTTTTCGTTATTATTTTGTTACAATTGAAACGTTAAAAAAATATTTTACACCGGGATTCGGTTTTTAAGAGTACATCTACGTTTGCTTCTGTATTTGTGCACAGGTCATTACACCGATGTCAGTGTACGTTCACAATAATAAAAAACCATTTGGTGTATGAAACACGAAAATGAGTAAAGACGATATTTTAACAAAAACAACTAACGCATATATACGGATTAAAGTAGTTCCTTTGGATCTTCTTTGCACTGAAAAAAGGGAATCCAATATAAGTGTCACGTGAACATGTATCTACATGTATGGACAAAACTTATGAACTAATTTAATTTTACAAACCACACATACAAAATACATACTGTCAAATTAATAGCATTATTTTTGTTCAGATAACGTGTATCGTTCTATACTTTTCACAACTATAAAACTTTTTTCCCTAAAATCAAATGAAAAAGATTTACTTAAATTGTATGTTTTTACATAAGTACACCGTTTACGCTCCGAAATAAAATGTGTTCCAATATTGGTGTCATATGAACATTTATCTGCATGTAAGGACCAAACATATCAAATAAGTTATTTTTACAAACCACGCAAAAATACGTACTGTCAAATGAATGCCATTATTTCCGTTAAGTTAGTTTTTATCGAACTTAATTTGTCACAACTGTAAAATCATTATGCCTAAAATCAAATAAATAATTTACTAATTGTATAAGCATGTAAACCGGTTATGCGAGCACTTAATTTTAAAACACTATCAAATTGCAAGTCATCAAAATGTAATAGGTCACTGTTAACAAATACTATATGAACTTTTTCCTGAAATGGACTTTTGCAGCGAAGTTGTTTTCTGCGTCCTATAACATAAAATTAAAGTATGCTATGATGCATGAAACATTGTTTCCGAACTTGTTTAATCGATATTTTATCGCATATTAAAATGTTGGTGTTGCCTTCCTGGTACACTTACCTAACATCACAATCATCACGATTATTACAATCGACATCACAATCGCAACGACCGACACGATTAAAGTGCTGTTCGTATCAGACCTGCTTTCGGTTGAAGTTGTGGCTGCAAAATACAAACACACATTCCTGAATAAGGATCTGTATAGCTACGTGTTTGTTAAGATGTTCACAATTATATCAAAACTGTTTTTCAAAAGTTGGAATACTACCCTTATGTAACCATGAAATATACTTTTGTCTTCAAATAAAAACAATACATACATTTCTTTATAAAGTAAGAAAATGCTTTATCTTTGGTTGAGAAGTCATGCGAATAAATATAATTTGCAAAAATACCATATTCAACGTGGTAATTAATTAATTGTACGAGGAAGTAGTATTGGTTAGATATTTAATTACTTGAATGTGTACTGCATTTTGTTTTCATGAAGTTATCATTAAATGCATGGATTTATTTAACAACAGAAACACATCCTAAATTGGGATGCGAATTTTATTTATAGAAATTACTCGTTTCGTATAGCGGGATATGTGCGTATATGTTTTGGTTGAATGTTCTATACTGTGCATTATCATCATTTTAATAATATTTAAAAATTATTGTTTTGCTTAGAAGTGTGGTTGTCTGTTCATGGCCATTAAGTTTTTAAAGATGAACACATTTTATTTAAATTACACAAACGCGCTTGTAAACGTACCAATAGAGAAGTTGTTATTAGGAGTGGTGTCATATTGAATAAAAATAGAATGTATCGTAACCCCACAACAATATAATTTTTGTAATTTTGCCCCTATTCAATGATCATAAACACATTTAAACATTTACATGTTATACATTTTGACAGCTGTATCTTTATGTTAAGTAAACTATACTTCAAGCTTGTTATTTGACACTGTAGTTAAACTTCTGTAAAATAAATACAAATGCAATCCAAAATTATTTATACGATGGCAATATGATTAATATACGAGAATTATTGCATTCGTAATTGCTAAAAAAAGCGACATTACTTGTGAACAAAGATGTATCGAGTTTACACTTGTCATCTTGTAAAATATAACAGAGCCATGCATTCATGCACATAAACATACGCACACGTGCATACATACGCACAATCATAAAAACCTACATCCATTTTCATACGGACTGACTATCTCTCCCCGTCCATATCTGACGTCCCATTTTAAAAATGTTACCCGCAGTAAGTTAAAGAAAAATCACAGACAGATCAAATATCCAGTTTTCATGAATGCTATTCCCTGTAATGGTTAGTCAATTATACTAGAATTGCGCTCATATCATGTGTTATGTTCATATACCTTTTCTTGCAGATGTGTCTTCTTCACTGTGTTGGTGCACGTTGACCGTAGTCAGAATGCTTGTAGTTGGAGGTCCTATTTCCATAGTATCACATGCGGATATATTATATGATTCACAACATCTATACTGTCCGTGAGTTCCAATATCGTCTTTAAGAATCACAAGGCGCCCACCTTACCTTTTTTTTTTCAACTGAGTACC
Organism: Dreissena polymorpha; assembly: GCF_020536995.1. Taxonomy (NCBI): domain Eukaryota; kingdom Metazoa; phylum Mollusca; class Bivalvia; order Myida; family Dreissenidae; genus Dreissena; species Dreissena polymorpha. Next base: position 6,336,636 of record NC_068370.1, on the reverse strand, counting down.
GATCCGCAAGGGCATGGTTAACTAAAAAGCATTTTTCTTGTTCGCTATCCGCTAACCTCTTTTCTTTGGTAAAATGAGGACTTTTATAATTGAATGTTATGTCCACGTCTGCCAAAAATTCCGTGGAAGATGTTATTTGGTGTGTTGATCCTGTCCAGACAACAAGACTCGTCACTGTTAACCGGACAAGGATGGCAATAAAAAGAACATATGAACAATTTGAAATTACCATGGGAACGCGCTGTTAAACATTACCAATAATGTTATATAATTGTCAATAACATTCACATAAATTGTGGACATAAAAAAAGACGACCTGTCTAAGCAATCAATATATAGGTACTGTAAATGCATATAAACGGTCTCTTAATGTCATTACCACTTTTCGTAAGATTGTTTTTACCTTTGGCACTCAAATACACGATCGCCAGCTGCAGAAGTCGCATTGTCTGAAACCTAATCGACAACTACTTATGACTTTAATTAGTCCATATGTTAAATGCCTTTACCTTGTTAACTTTTACACGATACAAGTTGTTAACTCCCGCTAAAGGTAGTTTGTTCTAGATGCCCGTTTATAATCGGATTATTGTATATCCACTAAAAGATTTGTTTAAATATCAACACATTTTCTATGTTCATTTTGCAAGATAAGTGTTGGAGTGTGAGTTCAAGATTCGATCGTAATATTTTACAAATCAATGTTAACGCACACAATGGATAACAGTTTGAACAAAACAAGGAATATTTTAAAAACACTCATTTCATTAAAACATGTGGCTTGCCTTCTATAAGCAAATTATATAAAACAAAAATAGATCCTGCTACATATAAAAATAACCAAATATTCTTTCATAAAACTTCGCGACCTTATAAAGGACAATGTGAGGATTTTGTACCTTTTAGTTTTCATCTGGGATAAAAGGTCAAGTAACTCTTGCTAATAATAGAAACAAACTTCGAACTGTAATTTCTAAAGAACAAATGGATGTCATACTGTTATTTTGATAAGTGATACGACTAAATGAAAATATTTTGATTAAACGAAGGCCTTAATGTAAGTCCACCTACTTAAAATGGAAAAACAATCTTAATAAGAGAGTGGTATGGGACACTTGTATTTCCTGCAATACTTGTAAAGGCGTCTCTCCTTTTTCTTTTGCTTAAATCATGGACATATCTAACGAGCAAGGTACAGAACATAAAGAAATATCTGGAAAAAGATCGATACAGGAAAAAATTCAAATATTATGTTGCTACCAGTGAACTTCCCAATAAAAAGAAAATACAGATTATCAAGAAAGTAACATGTTTATTCATACCACAAATTAGCAAGACTATAAAACCAAAATATGGTTGACTGGTAAGGAGTTTTTTTTTCAAGACGAAAACAAATACATATGATATATGAAAAGTAATACAATACTGGCCGTGATAAAAAGGATGCGTATGCACTACATATAAATAAAATATTTAAAACGATGAACGTGCTATATCGTGGAAGCAGGTCAACGTTTAGTAAAAAACACTTTTATGTAATGTGGTGTCTGCAAGACATTAAAAAAGAGAAAAGACATTTTCCAAGATGTATACACAACCAAAGCATGTATATGCCTTCATTAGAGACACAAGAATGAATAGAAAAAAACAACTAGGTACATATAATATTTGTTTATGACAGACAGTTAATTATAAAAAGTATTTAAGCAGGGATATTAAAATTACAACAATCATCAAATTGATAAACAATATGTGTGAGAGAATAGCATGAAACGATCCTAATCATTGCCAAAGGATTCTACAATCATTTTTGATATTTTGTCTTAAGTTACTATATCCATACTTTATGTATGTTGGGCTCATGTTATGCTTGGAATGCATTAATTAATTGAACGCTTGTTTAATACAACTTTTCTTGAACTGATGGCTGTTTTTATTTAAATGTTTAATTATTTATTTGCGCAAGATCCATGTTTTAATATATTTCGTAATTATGGGGGCAAACAGGTTTGATAATTTTATAGGTAGGAGATGATATACTTTTTTCCATAAATTTAACTATTGCTTTTGTCACTCCTTTATAATTTATTAAGTATGTTCAAATTGTAAATTATATTGAATTCATCAAAAGAAATAAAGGTTCCAATTTTTATTTTATCACCTATACAATTTATTTCATCATCGAACCATGATTCAAAGAATTGTTATCAATAAATAAGTGTTATAAAAAGTGGATAATGCAAACATTATTCTGTGTTTACTTCAAATGTACCAAACTAAAAAGAGAAGCTTTTTAAAACATCTATCCAAAAAGGGTATGCTATTCTGTTAAATATATTTAAAGCATGATGATAATTGCAGTTCAAGAGTTTATAAGTATCAGAATACAGCTTTGTGACATATATCCGATTTCCCCAAATGGATTGAAATCTGTCAAGCAAAGTAAGTTATATTTATGGAATAAAATGCATCCGAATAGATCGTTTTTAATCCTCCCCACTATATTATTTTACTATGGATTGATTTGATTTCGCTATGCCAATCCCAAATTAAACTTAGAATAGACGTTTTTTTATTGAATTTAACTTGTTATTTGGTGGGTAAAGCAATGGTATGAACACATGATTTAATAAAGATACAATAAGTGTTTTCACAATCACAATATTTCCAATTGGTATAAACATCTTTGTTTCCAATTGTTTTCAGAATAATTTAAATTTTAACAATGTTTTCATTGTTAGAAGTTTGAAATATTTTGACAGGTCAACATGGAAATTAATTCAAGTATTTTAAAGCTGTGTTTCATCATTTAATTTCTATTTTGTGTGTATGGAATCGTAACTATATTTGTGCTTGCCAATCCATACATCATTTGCTTCATCAAAATTTACATTAAGACTTGAACGATTTGCTAAATTCTTTATAACATTACGTGTTTCATTTAAGGATTGTTCGGTACCGTTGTTTAAATTGAATAACCTTCCGAAAATTGGGATAATTTATGTTCATTTCGATTATTTGTAATAGCTTTTATATTTGTGTTATGTCTCAATGCAGTGCCAAAACATGAGTCAACGCTTTACGTCTGAAGACAGAAAGTATTTTGTACAAAGGACCATGCCAATTAATCTTTTTTTTTAAAGGCAATAAGGATAAGTAAATCTGGGATCTCATTTTTTTAAGTGCAGTGCGTAATGTCAAAAATTAACCTTGTATTTTAATACATCTTCCTTTAATAAACGGTTCTGGTCGTTATGGATCAACTTGTCCATAAATATTGATTATCAACTGGCTATTACTGATCTGAAAGTTTAATAAACAGTATTTAAAATAGTTCTTAGGCGCCATTTTTGTATAACAAGCATAGATTTACCAGAAGATTTGATAACAATCTGCATTTAACGTATTCTTTAAAACTGTTAAAGCTTCCTCTACAGTTATGAAACCGATTAAATTCAACTCACTCCGGTAGAATTTAGAATTTCGGGCATGTATTCCTTTTACATAGTTATTAAAATCTTCATTACTGCATTCACTTTTTTGCTTATTGAGAGACTGGTATTAAGATAATATTGTGTAAAGAATACATTTTGGCCTATTAAATTTTTTATTATTATTACCATCATTTTCATTTATTTTAGTTTATATATTGTTTTAATACAACATTAATCTTTTCTAGGCTTCAACAATATTGAGATGGCTTTTCCACATTGCAAAGTCCTTTTTTTATCTCATCAGCCTTTTTATTGTTATATTTGTATATTATTTATTTCAGATTTTAAATTTTCTAGTTCTTCAATGCTTTCATCTAAACATATTCTTCCAACTATATAAGTCTTTTTTTAAATTTACTTTCTTTAAGTGTTGTTGCCTTTTTTAAATAAAATATCCATATGAAATAGATTTGGCTTTTCGCTTAATAAGCTGAGTTCTTGACAAAGTTGATCACTTATAGTTAACCGTAATTCGCTGTCAGAAATTACAATTATATTTTTATAATTGTGAATGGTAGTGCAGACTGAAGTTTTATCAATTTTGTGTTTTTGTCATGGGCATAAACAATGTCTGACAGATGGGAAGTATGGTATTTCAAGATACATTGATTTGAAAAAACATCGTTAAAAGTGATGAATGAGTGATCCGATGGAATACTTGGTTAAATTTCAGAGGATATAAAATGTTGCCAAACATTTGATGTGATTAAAAAAAATCGAGATTTGACTGTTGTATTGGCTTTGTTCTACGCCAAGTAATTCTTTTCTTCAACAAGTTATCTTGTCTGAATGGGATCTACAAGATAATAGTAATTTATTAATTATCAATAGAGAATAAGATAGTTTGAAAAAACAACCCCTTAAAAAATATTGTTAAACATCACTGATTGAAAATAACAATGTAATATATTGTTTTCAATCATAAAATAGCAGAAACAGTTCATCATGGATACATGTGGATGATATTGTAAGTTTAATATGCAATTATTGACACTGTTTGAATGCACTTTTTATTTTATGTTAAGTTTACAGAAAACCATTTTTAAAATTTCCGATCATGTAACAATCATAACGATACAATGGGACAGATTCTTTAATGTCATATGTCAATTATCACAAATCAACATCAAATACATTGATTGTAACAAACATGCTTGCGGTATTAGAAGAACTTAAAAGCTTTCTTTCCCTACTTTGTATATTCAGTAAAAATTGGGTGGTCAATATTTGAAAATCGAATTCATCTTTTTTTCCATTAAACATCAATTTACACTTATTTATAACAAGATTATACAAGCATGTATTACAAGGAAAATATTTAAGTCACATGTTGATGAATCCAAACGCAAAATAAAGTAATAACTTTTATATATGTATGTTACATGAGCTTACTGATCAAATATAAAATACGAGTAAACCAACAAAACGAACCTGTCTGTGTTTAGTTGTTATCGGTGTTGTACCTATTGGAGGTATTGAATTGTTGTTATGCACGTTTAATGTATCACACTGCATCATTTTGTTTACCTTATTTCAACAATGTGCAAGAATGTCAAATACATTGGTGTCAAAACTAGAATAATATTTGGTCAGGATATGAATAAAATTTGCGATAAAAACACCACCAGCAGCTAGTTGAATGAATGAGAAACAGTGTAACATTGTTCTTTGGAAATTATACATGTTTAAAGCCTTAAAGGGGCTGTCAATCAGTTTGACGAAAACAGAAAAGTTCTAAAATACCGTATTTTTCACAATTATTAGTTTATATTGATTAAAATATCACGACTGGTATATAACATTACTTGAAAACAGTTGTTACGTTTCATATTTTCAATATATTCGGTAATAAAATTTTACTGAGTATGTCTACCAGGTAACAACTACCAGTTAACTATAAATAACGCAAGAAGATTGATCATCATCGTCCTGTGTTAAACCCAGGAATGCTAATTGCGCATGCGTAGTAAATTGTATGTTAATATATAAAATGATCAATCTAATATATAAAATGATCAATCTACTTGCGTTATTTATAGTGTGTTTTTCGTTATGTCACCTATTTTCGCGATGTACTTTCGATTTCACATCGTTAAATAAATTTTATTTCCGAATATACTGCAAATATGAAAACTTAACATCTTTTTTCAAGTAATGTAATATACCAGTCGTGATATTTTAATCAATTTACACTAATAATTAAAAAAAAAAAACACACGGTTTTTTAGAACTTTTCTTTTTGTCGTCAATCTGGTTGACATCCCTTTTAATTTTTGGTAGTAAAATTATCGATAATACCATAATAATGCCCTTCAACGACTTAACAATTAAAACATTACTTTATTAGATACCAGCGACTCGGAGAATGCCGGAATAATAAACAAAAAGGGGCATACACCATTCGAAGTAACGTAATATTGTTTTAGTACAAGCTATGTAATTATAAAAATGTTTGCTTTGATACGATGAGACCTGATAAAAATGACAGGTTGAAGTTCTTCAACTAAAAATTCACACGTTCAAATATCCCATCGCAAATCCTCTTAACTCACTACAACACTTACATTCGACTTGATAAACCTTATCTGAACAGTCATGTTAACTTTCGTCAAGTATTAAACGAGTGTTGTTTTTTGTGTTAAGGTTGACATTAATATCTGCTATTTTCTAAAAAAAATGTTGGCGTTTCCAAATCAAACGGTGTTTGTGAAACAAGATAACATAAAATATAGCCACAAGGCGTATCTCGGCTGTTGACCCATTGTTTACATATATGTTATTAAGTCATATTGATTTTCAATTTTACAAACACAGTTTACAAAAAGCATTTGCAATTACCGACCAATGTTATAACCATTTTCTGGTTCTCATAAAGATCTTATTAAAGTTTTCATTGAAATTGTGCTCTTAAACTCTCCTACATTCGATAATACGTATTCAATATGAACGAGAATATGTACTTACAGTGTGTTATGTAAGTTACCGTCCTGTTAAATACAAATCTGTCATGCAAAGGTTTATAACAATTGTAAGTTATAGATCGCAGTTTATCATTTCGATAAGTAAACGGATACCGTCGGTATAGGTAAAGTCGATTTAAATCTAGGACGGAATAGTTCATTGCCTGAAAACGGGGGAAAACATATATATGTTTTTAATTCGTATTTTCGTTAATCATTTTGTATTTTCTGACACTTACCGAAATAAATAAATGTATGTTTATTTCAAATCATATGTCCATAAACTACTATATGGAGTCAAGTTTAATTAGTTTATATGTACTTATTTACATACGCAGAAGGTTATATAGGTTTGCGGCTTATGCACACAATACCAGGACACCGTTTTGGTTCTTGCACATGTATATATATATATTGCGGGGCGTATTTACATAATGTTTGTTGTGTGTGCGTTTGTGATTTTCCGTGTTGTTATGCGTTGCTGTTGGCATTGAATCGCTTTTCCCTATATTAACGGCAGTTTCGTCTTTAAATACTACAGAGCAGCGTTTGCTTTACTAAAAGTATAAAACAGTGCTTACATTAGGTAGGAACATTGAGCTGTAATAAATAAAAACAATTTTATATGTAAACTCAAAGACGTCTGGAATCGGGATGACCGACAATTTGTAAAATGTCCCCTGGTCATTTTGCCATGTACAATGTAATTTGTTTTATTTTCATCAACTGCGCACATGGAGAACATGCGAAAGTATATTGTATGGTTATGTTATGTATGGGTCAAATATATTTTACATACATAATATGCCGCATCCGCAATCAATCTACCTCTGGTTCTGTCATTTTGTTCAGAAACAGCCGTGAATAAAAAAAAACGAACTTTCCAACAATGCATCAATCATTGGGGTTTTAATTGTTTTCATTTATTGCTGATTGCATAAGCATTTTAGTTTCAAAAGTAGTTCAGTTAATTGGGTAAAGTATCCGGTACAGGTAGGTTTATTAATGTACTCTTTTGTTTGTTTATGTGTGTTCTCTACCGTGTCTCATATCGAGGTTTAATTAAAGTGCATTCGAATGAATGAAGGAAGTCTTACATTATTTACAAAAACACAGTTAAATTTACGTTCAATAGGAAAATACGCAGGTATGTTAAGTATCGCATTTGCAATTGCGGTCTTATGAATACACGCTTGGAGTTAAACGAGCATTTTTTTTTACTTTAATTAACATTCATGTTAACATTATATGACAACAATACATCATACTTGTTGAATTAAACCATGTACAAGTACAAAGGGACAACAATACACACAGAGCAGGTGCCTATATCTGTTCATGATTGTTTGCTTATTGAACATGTTCAAACATACCAACACATTAACCTAAAAAATATCTATTCATATCTTCGCATCGCGCAATATCACAGTCAGTCGGTAAACTTATATTAGAATGTTTTTTTTTTTTGCAATAACCTATCATCGGTTGAAAGGAATTCAAACATGAATTGGAATAAATATTCTTTAAAAATCTTTCTTGTCAATATTTGATGAAGTTATCATTATAGTGTGTAATTGTGTGTGTCCGTGCCTGCTTGTGCGCGTATGTGCGTGCGAGCGCGCATGCGCGTGTGTGTGCGAACGTGTGTTTGCATCCGAATATGATAATACTTCTTCAAAACATGTATCAAATAATTATTACAGCCGTCATGTAAACGATCGGTAAAGAAAGTTTTTTTTTACACCGTTCATCATATTCTTCAGTTAGTCGGTCCGTTTATTCGCAACGGTAGACCATGTGATATCGTAAAAGGTATTTTATAAATGTACATCATTTGTTCACTATCCGGCCAGTGTTAAACCCTATCTTTCTGTACAAATATGTTTGTCAGCAAAACTAAAGATGTTTAGAGTAAAATGTTACATGAGATAAATATTTCGGGAGCACACAGCTACCATTTTAAAACAGTTTAATCTCACACCGCAACATATTCAGTAACATTGAATAATGCTTTTTAAAGAGTGTTAGGTTATAGAAAAATAAGTGAAGCTTAAACGTAAAACTTTGACATCTCAGTGACATATAAAGAATTATTCTAACTAAATCTATGAACGTCATATGTGTTAATGTGTTAATTGTTTAATAACCTTAACATGATTTACCGCTTCAGAAATGCATTGATTGCAATAACTGTACGTATACTAAATCAATATATTATTGCTGAAGAAGAACAATTAAAAATCATGCAACAGAAATGATGGATTGTTTCGCAGAACTTGTCTGTTACAAACTTAAATTGTTTGAGTTTTCATCATGCAAAATCGTACTTGATAAAAGTATTTCATGGGTTCATAAGTTTGACGTATATATTTAGCTAAAATAATTTAATAATTTTACATTACTTACATTTTATGAAGAATTGCAGAATAACTGTTTCAACAGATAATGTTTAAAAAAACTTTATCGGCATGTGGTTTACAAACTAAACATACTCAAACACTTATAATGATATGGGTTTCTAGCGTTATTCGATAGACTAAAGGCGCAGACGACTCGATTTCCACAAAAGTATTCTAGTCACAAGATATTCTAGTAATACAAAAGTACATACAGACGGTACCCATACAGGTTCCATTGAAAAAAATAATCTAGATATGTCATGTTCTCTCAGGTATGCTTGACATTAGCAAGCATTTATACAATATCTGATCTTCTGTCAACATGTATTCCCATATTAAGACAGAATTTACCTGCATCTGAAACTTACATTATGTCATTAAATTTGAAAAACATCAACACAAATTAATACTGTAAACAAGCAAATGTTGACATGTTACCAAAGTAAGGATTTTATTTACTTAGATATTCTACTGATTTGTCATGACGATATTAAAAGAACACTAGAAACAATAAATATGTAATTACGAACGACTGATGCCACTACACAATGATTGAATACAACAGGAAGAGTGAACAGGTCACATCTGGATTATTTTCTATAGGTCCCCTGTCTGACTAGAATATCTTGTTACTAGCAAAGTGTAGACTTGAAAGCGTCGTGTTTTAATATCAGAATACATTTACATGAACCGTTATTCGAGTTGTGTGCTTCTTTATTCCACCAAACTTTGCAGAACATCTTTGAACCCCAAATATGTAGACTTATTAGTTTGTATCAGGCATGGCTGGTAAGTGTTTCCATAATTTAACCTAAGTATGTCTGATAGACTCTGCATGCACCACTAAGTTCATATGTACAAACTAATACATTGCTAACTTTCACACTCGCATACTCTTAAGTGTCTACGCCATGGCTGAAGCAAAGGCGGTGACAGTTCGGGGTAGCGGCCCAGTTCATGCGACAACAATATTCATACAATAGAGATGGCAATTCGTAGGAAGAGAGGCACTGACCATTCAACCTGGAAATGGTTCATGTGCAAGTGTACCCGGTGCATTTGCCCAACTGTATTTGCTTACGTCATAATTTAAAATGTAAAAACTCAAATTTCAGTTGAATTTTCACATTGTGCAAAAATGGCAAAACTATTTATTATAAATTATTCCGGAGAAATTAGGCACCTTAGTAATAATTTATAAAAGTATGTTAACTTAATTTCATGTACAGCGTGTCATTGCTATTTCCGATCGGGCTTCCTTCACAAACCGGTCGTGGCGTTGTCATACCAACAAGATTAAAATATGTGATACATACACCTTTCTTCGAACGTTCTTGGATGGGATAGCAATTAGAAGCTTTTTTTTTATCTGATATTAAGATATTACTAAACAATTTATTGTTCATATAGTGTCAAACGAGAACAAACATCATCGAATTCTGAGACACAATCAAATCAAACTATACACTTCAAATTTAAACAAGTGCGTTACAGTATCCTATTATTACGCTTTGCCATCGCATGTCTAGCGGCTTACTATTTTATACATAAAAGGGCGTGCATTTACGTTTCATTTTTAAAAATATACTAAGTAATGTATGTCAGTTCAGTTCAGTGAAAGAAACAACACTAATACAGTACTTGGTGAGGAGTTTAAAGTTGTTGATGCTACACCCGGATTCGGCTATTGCTTGTTTGGCTCATAGCATGTCTTAAGAGGACGTCATTATTTTAGACCTATGCATTAGTACAATTTATTCTTGATTTTTAAATAATTAGTGAGCTTTTGTGATCGCCTTTTGTCAGTCTTGCGTCATCCGTGTCGCGTCGTCAACATTGACCTGATTAACACTATAGCACGGCAGTTAATTTTTTGAGATGCATTAATAAATGAGCCAATGCTACGTCCGAGATGGCGCTCAGGCCCGGATGTTTTGAAATTTAACGGATAATTTTACAGGGTGATTAGGTTTTATATGTTTTTTCCAACATAGTTTGCATTATTTAAAAAAAAATCGGCCAATGTAGTGCGATTCAGCGATTATAAATTCATCCAAAGATGTACAGAAGCATACAATCACAACCCATTTGGAAACGTCAGGACCTTTATAAGTTGTTGCATGGTAAAATTCGTAAAAGCAAATCGATGTCTTTTGCCTGTGTGACGAGCGAATTCCCAGCCAATTAAATAGCTGATTACATAAAACGATTGCTTTGAACATGTACAAGTTAATGTGTGCACGAAAACATCGGCTTCTAGCCGATCTAATAGATAAATTGCATTTTTCAAAAAGAGATGGAGCCAATGCCAAGGAGGTGGCGCTCAGATTATGAGGTGGCGCCAATGCACATTTATAGCTATTTTACAGTGAAATATTTTATGTTATGGTTCATATTATATTTACAGGACTTAAATTATTTTTTGTAAGTTGACTACTTCAGCACATTTGAGTCGTGTGCGATTTTATTAGAAAAAGTAGTCTAGTTTTCTAATAATATCTTGATGGATTTAAACGTTCGTCTTTATAAGATAATAATATTTAACATGTTTTATACAAAAAGGTTAACGTAAAAAGACCGACCTATCTTATTTTTTTTGGAGTTGATAGTCGGAAAAACAACATATATGAGCCTAATTGAGATTCGTTAACCTTTGCCTTTTAGTAAATTAAGCATTTGGATTAATGGAAACAAATGATCTTTTCATGAAGAAGTATTATCTTATATTTATTTCGTGAATTATCATATTGTATACCAAAATTGCTGTCGATGAATTATTTCGATAATGTTGAACTTTAAGTTATGTTATTGGTTTAATTGAGCATTACAAATTATTGGTATATATCGTACAATATGTTTTATTCATGTTGGTGACTTCTTAATTGACTTCACTTATACATAAAAATTATTTAATATAGAATGTGTTTATGTTCTGTAAAGATTTGGGCCTTCGTATGTACGTTGAACAATAAATTAAATATAACAAATAACAATATATATCAAATGTACGCCATGTGATACTGTCTTTGCGATACGACTGTTAATTGATACATCCTGCATTTGCGCCACATCCTATCATTAGCGCTATCTCCTTGGCATTGGCTCCATCTCTTTTGGAAAAATGCCACATTATCTACTACGTCGGAAAGAAGCCAATGTTTTTGTGCATGCAGCATCTTATGTATGTTGTACGCAATCGTTTGATGCCGTCAGCGATTTAATTGGGTTGACATTTTCTCGTCACACAGGAAAAACTCATCGAAATGCTTTTTTAAAACTCCACCATGCCACACCTTATAAAGGTTCTCACGTTTTTAAATGGGTTAATAATGTATGAAACAAACAAGAAAAACAAAAACAAAGTGTTCGAACATATACTTATTACAAAACCTTTATGGCAACAGATATTACGCCATAAAAAACACAGCAATATTTCGACATTATGACATAATGCTTCCGATAAGGAATACAGACTGTTGTAACCAATTCACTAACCTTGACAATATAACATTTTAGGATGGCAACACTGGTCTGGACGTGTCCAAAGTATTGTCTCCGTTCCAAGAAGGTTAAGGAATAACAGAGAAAGTGGAAGCAAGATGCATTTCATTAAGTTTATCACAGAATTGCTTTATAATGAACTAAGCAATCAATTTCTGTTTACGATTTTGACAGCCGGTATATAACGTTTCTCTAAGGATTGTCTTACACGTTCTACGACGTACTCAGTCTACCTGTATCGCGCAAGGGGATTTTGCTTTCGAGTTTGACAGACACGACATGCCAGAATCTATGATGTTAGAACAAGTTTTAACCCAATAAAGCCGATGACGAGAGTGCGTGGCATAAAGGTCTGAGTTTGTACGGGGACTTTTGAAACCCTTACTATAACATTTTTTCAGACGCTCAATATGCCTTTACCGCCAGACCTTCAGCAAATCGGTCCAACAATATAATATTGTGATGGACTTTTCGTAACTACTGACATCCCCGCATAGTAAGGCTGGATAAATATGACAAGCCAAGGTCATTGGCCTTCTCAGAAATAGTTTGAGGAAAATAAACATCACAGTTTATTCCTTACACCCATAGGACATCAAAAAAACCGTCATATCTTAGTAGGGGGAAATTCATGTTCAGTTAAAACATTACTTACCTCAAATTGTAGTTGTTGATGAAAAAAAAATCAATGAAGAATACTCGAAGGAAAATTAACAACAAGGCGATGAAACACTGGGTAAACTAACGATGTTTCCTCTGTAAAATGGTGTTTTTTCTTCATTAAAACTCACGCAAGATCACTTGTGGCTAGTATGTTACATAGGAGAGATTCTCAAACTTCGTCTACACACTCTAAAAATATTAATTGATAATGGAACATGGGTTCATAAAAACGTTGATTTGTTTGAAAGTACATTAAACAAAGTGCATTGTTCAGCACTACATAAGACGTTGTCAAACTACATAAATACGAACTTTGGTGGCTTTTTAGTATCATTTATATCTTTCGTAGTACCACAACACAAATGTCTGCTAATCGACATTCACATGTACGTATTGGCAGTAAACTTGCATTTTATGACGATACTGTTCATTGTGTAACGCTTGGTTGTTCGTGGCTTCATCGATAAGCCAAATAGTTATCCAGGAATCGTGATGATGTAAAGCAAAAAAGCTACATATAAACGGTTTACCGTGCGTTGTCGCATATGGTAAATGCATTAAAACTAATGGCACATGGGTGATGGAAGGGAATGGGAGAAAATCAGCCATTACCAAAACAACCAAAACGGACCTTCGGGTGAGTAACGGGTACTTACCCAGTCCAAAACATACAGCTGCAACCGGTTGTTTTATATATAAAAGGACAACGGGATGGCACATCTAATAACAAAATTACAAGAACATATAGATATATCATAACGTTTCATATTACTTAGACTCTACCGTAATCAGAAACAGATACATCAAATAATTGGTAATTCTGGTCGATTTCAATAAGACAAAAAGAAATAAGCTAACATTTCCAATATCTGATCTTCACACATTAAATACGAGTGCATTGTGTCTATTCATTTTATGCTAAGCTTTAGGCTTATTGAAAGACTATTGAGTCCATTGCCTAAGTTTATTTGTGTATTAAGCACAATACCCAGAGAAATTCTTAAGATCGCCTGAAATAAATTGTGGTTATACTCTGGTTGAAGTTAACAACAACATTATCTTTACACACGCTATGGTATAGTATCCTCTCATACAGCCAATAAATCCGCTACCCCGAGATTTTTCAAAACCGCAATTAACAAGGCGATTTTTGTACAAGTACACTCGTATTGGTACATGCGTTCGTCCCTTTGTTGTGTCCGCTGTGGAACTGTTAAATCCCAGAGGGGGGCCAATTTAATATACGATTATATGGTCATTCCTAATAGCCAGATGATGTGAAGCAAATAGCTGCCATATTCCAAGTAAAGTGCACAACTCAAGGTCAAAATAATTTTGTGTTGCCTCTCTCTTGCTTTCACATCCCTGGAATTATTTTTCTTTTACTTTGAATAATTCCGAAACAAAACGTTCTCTCTAATAAAATTCCCATGCTCTTCGGTCTATGGTAAAAGTCACTATTCAAGAAAACAATTGACAATTGTTCGTTCTACTCTACTTCTTGTAATTTCTTCTTCTTCTTCTTCTTCTTCTTTCTTCTTCTTCTTCTTCTTCTTCTTCTTCTTTTTCTTCTTCTTCTTTTTCTTCTTGTAATTTCGTTGGAAGTTCACAATATAACTTCGGATTATTAAATCAAACCTATTACCCTAAAATGAGTGTATATACACAGTTTGTTCATGCAGATTTGTGTTTGGGTTAATCTTGCATAGTTCTTAAATAATGTTGAAGTCAGATTTTATTGTGAGTTTACCATTGTTCAAAATTGTTTATTTATATTTAAATAGAATAGATTACAACTGGAGTCAAAGCTCCAAGGTTGACTATACATTTTAAAGAAACTCCCATAATAGAGGTTGTTTATTATTTTAGTTATTTGATTACACTCATAAAAGAAATGATTTTTTTTAAACAATAGATACACGCGAGCTTTTCTGACGATTGTCTGTCTGATGCCTTGAAATCACGTATGAATAGCTTCATTTGGTATTAAGGTCATACAAAATTGAATGCGTCTATAAATGATCACAAATGAAAATAATTAGAAATAAAAAGTTAATTTTGAAATACGTTGGTTAATGAGGTTTGTTTACGCATATAACGAAAAAGTACACAAATATCCTTGTATCTTTAAAATAAACTACCAGCTCATCAAGTGCATTTCGTCGCGATCAGACACCTACAAAACAGAGGCGTCTTTAGCAATATAGAGGCATCACACTTCGATAAAGCTTAAGCATCTTAACATCGTGCTTTAGCATAAAATGTTTGTAGTATATACATACACAGGCGGTAAACGTGCGCATGTTCTATTACAAAACAATGACGTTTAGAGCAATTCAGAACATTACATTACATACAAAGTCTCAACGTACAGAAATTGGTTTCATGGGAATCTGCTCTCTCCGTCGGCAAACCAACATAAAATATCATCGTATAAAATACATGTACGAACACCTTTATCCTGTGATGTTCGTAACTTCTTCATTATTGATGGGTCACAATTTGGCATATAGTTCAGATTATGCTGACTTAGAAAGAATTCATTTGAAACAAATTAGTGTTGCTTTATTCTTTAAACTATGCAAATATTCATGGTGCATTGTTTATTACATAACATATGGAACACAAACTTGGCTAGACCATTACACAATTGGAATTGAGCATACAATAGCGAAAGAAACACACTCAGTGTCGCGTTTGTATCTTGTATCCTACAATATGTCACATCCCAAATATATATTTAAAAAATCAACGTACTGGTTAACTAGAAAAAAATGTCAAATATACCGTGTTTATAGTCGGTTGTGTAATTGTGCATGACCATTTTAAAAAGCAGTATGCATTCCATGTGATTCACACGCATAAACATAATGGCAACACAAACCTAGTTAGCTCGAGATATATGGGCAGTTTTTACGATATAAATACAAGAAATGGAATGCGATGGTCAGTCCACTGGTCACGATATATGTTCTGAAGCATTAATTACATCCTGTTCACTTTCTTATGTCAGAATACGGTGATTTTGAAAAAAGATATAACACAATATGAAACAGTATAAAAAAAAAACTGTGTCATATTTAAGTATAATGTCCAGACAAACACACGTTTAATTTGTGTACAAGGACAACTTTGAAATCTTACAGTATTGACGAACAGATGATTTATCTGCTGCAGCGAACATTTTTAGTTGTAATAACTTAAGAGCACAGTCACACAATTTGAGAACATTTATTTCGAAACATCTGAGTGTACATGATACTGGATGGTAAATTGTGTGTTGATATATTGTGTATGCCTCTAAATGGATGTTTATAAAAATATATATATATAATATTTATGCGAATCAAAATAATTCATTAAATCACACGCAATCGCGCACAGAAATCAACAATGCGAGGCTATATTATATATGGTATATCAATACAGGGACAACTTTAATTTACTTTACAAATAAGTACAGAACATACTTACTTCTAATACTGATTATATTGAATTTTATATTTAATAATCCAATTTAAATCAATTTTGATAAGAATTCAGTAAGTATAGTAGGATATAAAGTTTTTTGGTTCCAAGGGAGATAACCACAACTGGGAAATTGCAAGGAATACATCTGGTTGTCTCCCTTGGAATCAGAGTCCCAGATTGCAATAGGCCAGCTGTTAGAACTTCATTTTCCTTCTAACCTTGGAACACAGCAGACGTAGGAAAAAGTTTACACAATTATCAGTTAACATCACAAGGTAACAATTTCCACAAAGAGAAGAAATCAATCCAGCACCAGAGGAAAAGGACCCAAGAGGCTTAGGGAGACAGAGAACACAAAGAGTTTCCAGAATCATGATGTTTTCGCAGATGAAGTAGGTGAGATACAGGCAAGCAGCTCTAGAGGCTCAACTATTCCCGGTAAAGGTCCCAGACCTAGTTTGGAACATCTAACAGGTAAAGCGCGGGACTTAATTCTCAATTCAACGTCCAACAATACAAAGAATACCTATTCAGTAGCGCTAGGGAAACTATGTGAATTTAGAGATTTGTATAAATTACCTAAGAGGTGGCCAGTGCCAGATCCACAGCTACAACAGTAACTACAAACATCTCAGGCATCGCCTATGTCTATAAACTGAAAAAAGTCAATGACACAACCAAGTCTTTCCTCGTAGTTAAGGCCGTTCAATGTTTGATGCGTAAAACAGGGGGAACCAAGGCAGATATTAGAACTCCAATAACATTGCAATTGTTACAAAAAATGTGAGCCAGTGTGCTAAATATCTGCAGAAGTGTTTATGAGGTGTGTTTATTAAGAGCAGCTTTTACCATAGAATTCTTTGGTTTTCTCAGGGTAAGCGAATTCACAGAGACAAACAACAAGACTGAGAGTTCAAAGGTTATCAATTTTAATGATATTCAGTTAGCAGACAACGAAATCAAATTAACAGCTATACGGTAAAAAACAGATCGGACAGGGAAATCCATTGTCTTACAAATTCTTGCAAATTGAAAATCACTGTCCATACATATGCATGAAGTAATATCTCCAATATCGTCCATCATCAAAAGATAGTAACGTATTTATCCATTTAAATGGTAAAGCATTGACTCAGTATCAATTTAAAGCCCTTATGTTTAAAGCTCTTAAGTTTTGCCAAGTCCAAGGACATTTTAGAACACACAGTTTCAGGAAAGGTGGCGCCACCCACCTGGCTGAATTAGGTACATAGAGGGCCAAATTATGGAAGCAGGCAGATGGAAATCCCCAGCATATGAAAAATACATACAACTATAAAGCATTGTCAGAGAAAAAATAAATTATTTCAAGTATCTTGCAGGAACTAGAATATGGATTATGGGGGATTCCCTAGTGTATTGGGCGGACACAACATCACGAAATGAAGGTACCCCGAACCTAGGCTTGATGTTGCAGATCTTCTGTAGAGGGAAGAGAGGTCAAACGCTCAACAAACTTGATGCGAGTTTGACGAATAAATACAAAAAGGGGACGTATAATTTACCAAATATCTGTTTAATACATCTAATGATTTGACAGGAGAGGGCGTTTCTCAAAAAGATGTCATCGAACATATCAAAACGCTATTTCTTAGATACAAAGCCCTCTGGTGACCATGTACGTGTAGCATGTGTGGTAATGTATACTGACAATAGAACAAGAGTCTAAGAACATTTTCCTTAGAAAACAAACTTCTCAGACCCACCGAATGGACTATAATTTGTGTATTAATAAAGCTGACTAGATACTTCACACATGTAAGGTAAGAACATTCAATGTCAAATTAGTAGTTACCTTTCATCGTGTTCAATTGCATTTTCAAGCAGAATAACATTTGTGTACATATATGCATTTGTGAATCAGAATTAATGGAACATGAAGTCGTTTTCCTCCTTTTCGGCAAGGGTAACTAAATATATAGAGTTTGTTGATGTATGCCTTAATTCAACATTTCTATATCGGATATAATGCTGCCGGTTATGCGATTTAATGGTGTAATTAACAACATTCAACTATAATTATAATTTTGATTCAGTAAAGCTTATAGTCATTTTTAAATAAATATACCAAAAATGCTAACCGTGTTTTAATGTAATTTATCACGTACTCATTCATTTGCGTTTTTTATTTCTTAAGGCCGACATTAATTTGAATCAGTTGAGCTAACTATAGAATACTGAGTTGGAATGGCTGACGAAGGTCGTTCTTTGTAGTCTATATATGAATAAAAAGTGATTTACTACCGTATACGAATATACAGCAATTAACCGGCTTCGTTTGGTGATCGCCTAGATAATGGCTTCACAATTTCGACAACACAAAGAGTATCCCCGATGGAAGGGAACTTGATACCATAATTAGTTGCCCACAAGCACCGGTTTTGTCAATATGAGACATTTATGTTTATGCAAATAATGCAAAACGTGTTTAAACAGTGTCGAAGTTGTAGACACTAGACAGCCGTCTAATAGATTTCAAAAACCTTTTGCAAGCCGCAGTGTGGTATTTTCTTTATGTAATTGTACACTGATACCGTATAAACATAACAGTATTTATGCTAAACACAGCAAAAGGCGTGTTTGGTATGAATATGAAGTTTTAAGTTGTCCGATCAATATTACGAATAAAAGATTTATTTCAATGTAATATCGGCACATTTAATAATGTTACCCTACAGTTTCTCCACTTAAATGGGTATTTGGACCTGCTTGGTTTAATATTGTTTACCTGCATTGTGACTATGGATTGTCTGTTGAATTTGTTTAATTATCACGAAATCATACAATTATTCACGTTAAGTATAACTCAAACTGTCAAACAGGAGTATGTGTAACATTAATATAAATCTTTGAAATCTTAATTTCGAGTGTCGTCAATCACCTCATTTTTGGTATGTTCTACATCCTCCTTATTATCATTATGATCTTTATAACCACCATAACCTCAATTATATTGGCATTTTAACGTATTCCAACATATGACGCATATTTTTGTTACAAGCTCACCTTTTCTTCTCATATTATCAACATAATACACGGTCATAGAATAATGTTGTATTGCACTCCTCCAGCTTATTCAAAATCACGCCAACAAAATTGTGCTTCAATGACCATTGTTGAAGATTTGAGTGTTTTATTGGTAGTACGTAGTAGTATGTTGGACCAGTTTTATTCTTATTTTCATATTTATTTTACTACAACTCATTACATAATTTTGAGTTTTATTGCGTTTTCATTTCAAGCTTTTAATTCTCAGTCTTTCTTCCTTGTATTGATACTAATTTATTAATTTAATATAAGTTTTGTATTTTTTCTAGATAAAAAAACAACGATTTCGTTTGTGCAAGATGATATTTTTTTCAATATCTTGTTGTACATTATTGACTATAAATAAAATCACCGATTTTTATGTCGCGCCATAAACCATCGATTGGGACTGACCCAATTTCATTCAGAGTTATTATAGGTTAGTTTCGTACATGATTTTGATTCGGCTTATTGCAGTTAAGAATTTGGAGAAGTGAACAGAGAAGCGATTGGCATGTTGCATAAAGCAGTATGCAAATAAAATAATAAATAATTATGAGTTAAACGGAAATCGGATTAAAAATAACAATGTAAATGAAAAGTATTTCCCAAACAACCTAACAATATGGCAATGGATCTAAACAAATTAAAAATACAATACGAAATACGTTTAATTAAACAACTTTAATTCATCGTATACGATATGGAGAGTTGAACAATTCTGAACGACGAAATCAACTGTTCACAACACAATGCCACACCTTTTCCCTCAGAGTGACGTGAGCACAGAGTATTTCACGGACAACAATGCATCAGGGGGCGAGGGTGGAGACTCGTTTACCTTTATTACACATGAAAAAGGTGGTGTGCTGAAGAAAATACAAGCATGGAAGGTAGACGCTTGTATCAGGGGTCTAGAAGTGTGGATGACTGACGGTAGTTCTCGTTTAGTGGGCACGCGCTCTGGGTTATCGAGCGCGTTTAGCTTTGAAAATGGAGAACGAATTACTCGACTTAATATTGATGCCACTAATCCGCACGCATCTAACAAAACACGGCGGCTAGGAGCCATCAGGCTCCAGACAAATAGAAATAAGGCTTGGGAAGTATTGTCGGCAAATCTTCAAGACGATGGGGGATACTCTCCAGAAATAGGATCTGGGGTATGCTGCGGGATATTTGGAGCTTCGGGCGCTGATGTTGATCGTCTTGGATTTGCCATGCTTCAAGAAAATAAACGGTCACTTTTGATGAATGTGCATCATCATAATCTGACAAAGGATTGTGTTGCCACCACTAAAGAAATTGTAGCTCACCAGGTGTTGAACGACAGTGCAGGAGTACAACATACGCTCGAATTGAGCGGCACAAAATTCACTACAATCAATACAGAATGCGGTTGCAGCACATCTTCGATTAAGGTTTGAACTTTTCTTAGAAGAAAATAGACGAAACTCCAATTTGTAATTTTTTACTCCAAATTTAAATTGAAGAAAATTCAAAACATGTGAAGAGGCGGTGCATGTCTATTTAAACATAATAGTCATATTATTGTCATTTAAGTCAGATACTTTTTTCAACATTTTCTCCACTATCGTTTGCAAAAATAAGCCAATCTCCAAATATAACTGTGCATTTCGTTTTTACCGTCAAAACTAGTACAAAGCTGTCAATACAGTTCTAGATCAAGTTATTGTGCCAATCCTGACCAGCTGTGACAATAACAATAACTAGACAGTCACATTTGACTTTACAGCTAGTTATTTATCATCTGGTATTATCATAAACAGAGTGTTACAGAGTTATCAAAGTAGCAGTGCTTAAATTGTGTTTTCTGAATACCTAATTTGTTTGAGCAAATACTGTTGCCATCAATTCAACAATCATACTTCATTTGAATTTTATTTTCGAAGATCCAATTTTCATTGGCTTTCATTTAAATGCGAACGATAATCTAGCCTAATAGTCTGACGATTTCTTTATTTTAGTACGTAACTGTGACCTATATATATATATATATATATATATATATATATATATATATATATATATATATATATATATATATATATATATATATATATATATATATATATATATATATATATATATTAATTATAAAAATTAATTTCTATAAAAAAATCATTTCTTTTATTTGAAGTAGCCAATACATGTCTCCGGTAGATACAGGTTTAAATCTCGTATAAATCATTAGATACAAGCAGACGACAATTAACCATGCGTGAAATCGATTTCAGTAGTGACTGTCTGACGTCACCAATACGGTATATATGCTCGGATTTCACGTATCTCGTCTTTTTGCGAAATAGCTTTGACTGAGAAACTTTTGTTTACACATCCATAAAACAGAAATCTACAATGTTGGGTAGAGGTCGTGGCGTGCGAAGACGGGTGGGGCAAGCCGTAGCGAAACAGGGACATAGAGAGGGACGGTGGATGCGGTCGGCAGTCGATCCGGCATCGGCGAAGGAACAAAGGGCCAGACGGCGTAGAAGGAATGCGTCGGAAACGGCGCCGTTACCAGAGCCGGCACCAGTCTCTGTTCCTGGACCAGAGCCAGAGGCGCCACCTGCAAAACGAAGACGCGCAGACGATAGCGCAGCAATGGTGAGGTTATAGATTTCTGTGATTTTTCCCGCACAGCCGATGGGCTACCACGTGGTCTCAACGTGGGTGAGCACGAGGAACTAGCATGTAATGCAAACGATAACTTACCTTAGTCAAGTCTGTCTCGAATGTATAACTTTCAAAGCTTTTCTACCTTGCCTAGACAAATGTATGATGATGTATCAATCCCCGTGCCCGCGTCGCTTAAACAGTATATTTGTTGTGGCAAATATGTTAATATTGCATTATTGCTTAAGGGGGCAAATGAGCTAGCGGATTACACAAACGGAGGTTCTGTTTTCGTTTTGAATAATAGGTCGTTAGAAAGTCGTCCGAAAGAATGCAAACATGTAATTAATTATATCGAACGTTGGTCAGATGCTATACCTCAGAGTCTTCACGAAATGTTGCACTACTTTTATGCGATAAAAGAGTGTACAGCATGGCATGGGGGAAATTTTTGGAAGGAAAATGACAACCAATTTCGGTCGAGACAGGCGGTCATGCCTTCTTCATGGTCGGCAATCAATCAAGATGGGTGGCTTAAATGCATGTTATTAAGAGAAACAAGTGTCGCACAAAGGCAAACGGGGCGGTACATTTGCCGGGACTTCCTAAAACATTCATGTCGATTTGGTCATAATTGTAAATTTGAACACGTGTGTGCCAATGGCGGTGGTAGCCACCCCTTCAGTTTATGTTCTACGAGAAATAGGGGGCAATCTGGATTGTCCATATATATAAGACCGTTGTTAACATTTTGAAATCGATGTCGCCCAAGTCAGTTCACGTTCTTGCTTGATTGAGAGTTCTAACCATGCAAGAAATTTTTCACAATTGTGTATTAAAAGCGAACCATATTCCCGGTAGCAAACACGATGTTGCTGATTCATTATCACGGTTTCAGCAAGAGCGGACACGGCAGCAACGCAAATGCCGGCTTATCTATGGAATATATTCAATATAGAGCTAAAGAATTGGTAGTCGCAGGCATTTCTAAAACACGCAATTAGCATATAAAACGGCGATATGTTCATTTAATAAATTCAATGAGTTGTATAGGTTAGCTGAAGTATGGCCAGCTCCCTATAGCCATGTTATTATGTTTGTTACGTATTTTTTAAGAAGCATTATTCGCCGTCTTCTATAATTACATATCGGGGTTGTCATTTCATCATATGATTAACGGCTGGTACTGCATTTCGGACATATTTGTTGTAAGCAAAATACTTCAGGGTTGTCACAGGCAAAGGCCTGTCGTGGATAAAAGAGCCCCTAAAACGATCTTTATGATGGAACAAATATGTTCAATTCTGCCTATGGTCGCTCATGATATACTTGAATCTGTATTGTTCAAGGCTATCTTTACGTTGGCATTTATTTTTGTTTATTCAGAATCAGCGAATTAGAATCCATTGAATATTTTAATAGGGCATTTCCTGCGAGCATAATAGTATGGACAAACATTTAGCCCTGATTTAATTGGAGGGCTCCGGAAACGGAAAAGAAACAAAAAGACAAAAAATAGAAACGTGTCAATCAATTTGGCAACAAAATGATGCGCGCTGTAGGAGAGGATGTGTTAAAAGTCGACATTGACTTGGAAACACCATTTTTTTCTCAGAAATGATGGCGTTCACTAATCTGACGTCGGACTCGACATATATTTAAATTCGGTGCGCGAGTGTTTATTAAAATGAGTTTTTAACATATCATAGAATTTTGAGTCTTGGAGGTGATCGGAAGCATTTAAATTATAAATAAGTAACTATATAATGATGTACATACGTCCGGGGGAGGTAAACTTAGCATAGTGCTAGTATGTGTGAGGATAGCAGGAATGCTTTCAAAATTATTTTCGGTATGGTATGGGTGTTCTAGTACTCGCTCTATGGCACGGCGTGCATAGGCGTACCTGGAATAACTATTTTTGGCTTTGCGTATATTTTACTATATGTTACACTGGAAAATC
The DNA here is from genome assembly GCF_020536995.1 of Dreissena polymorpha. NCBI lineage: Eukaryota > Metazoa > Mollusca > Bivalvia > Myida > Dreissenidae > Dreissena > Dreissena polymorpha. The sequence continues at coordinate 6,312,482 of NC_068370.1, read as the reverse complement.
TACGGTACGGCGTACCGAGAATTTATTTGGCAGGTTGCGGTGGCTTTAGCGATTGCGCATGTGTAATATGTTGCACAGTACGGCGTATCGATAATTATTTGGCCGGATGCGGTGGCCTTAGCGATTGCGCATGTATAATATGTTGCACGGTACGGCGTCCGATACTTTATTTGGCCGGTTACGGTGGCCTTAGCGATTGCGCTTGTATAATATCTATTTCCGAACCAGCCAGGTGTTCGTTGACATAGGAATTGCATAAATTAATGTGAGCACATTGCGGAGCTCTTGCGAAGGATGCAGTACATTGTCTGGTTGCATAAAGGAGAAGCTAAATCAATAGTGCAACCGGGTTTGGGGCTATCTGTAGGGCAGTACTTCCGGTCGCCTCCTCGACATGGCTCAGTTGTGGTGCTAGTCTGTAGCTGAGGTTTATTTACTCTATTGCTAGTCTGGTGTACATTAAATTCCGCCATTTGGCCATTAAATTCCATTTATGTTTTTGTATTGTTCCTTCCATCTGTTTCCTATTGTTCAAATGAAGAATATAGAATGTGCTTATGTAAAGTATCACATAAAAGGGACCGTCAACCGCGATTGCCGGAAAAAGAAAAGTTCTGAAATACCGTATTTTTAGAGGTTTTTAATTGCCCAATTTTGCTCTGTATGGGATGTCTTTATTTAGGGTTGTATTGATCTGATGTGACATATATGCCTTATTTGGGACCACTATGAAACAAGCTTTGGAAAGTTGGGTTGTTCTATACTACGGTATAATCGAGTTATCATGAAACGAGCTGTTGTGCATTTAGAATTTATATTATCGTAAGTAAGTCATTATTCTTCAATAACGGCTTTGTGCATAATTTTAGCATGTATTTGTTTAAGTTGTGCGTGCACATGTGAAAAATCAAATTTAAAAAAATGTTAAAAAAGGTTTTGACGTAAATTTATGAAAACACAATATTACACGCTCTTCATATATTAATAATACTTATTTACACTGCGCACACGCTTTGATCTTATATCTACCTGGTTATATTTACGGTAATTTCAACATATCTGCTGTAACCAAATTCACTAGCACAGGTTATATATCGTTTTAGATTGACAACGTTGACCCCGACTTGTCTAAACAACTCTCCTCAATACTCCAGGATGCAGGCATAACAGAGGAAATAGTGGTGGCCAGGCGCATTTCATTCCTGATGTTAGAGACTGGTTTAACAATGATAAGTAAATTAAGAAATCAATCGATCGAGCATTTCTGTTTCGGCAGCCAGTCAGAAGGAGCGACAATGCTTGAACTACGGGCTGACGTCGACATTTTACGGCGTATTCCATCTATAAATATCATGCGAGGAGACACGAAGACATGGAAAAACGGAATGCTGAATTGTTTGATGCGTTGTATTAAGAATTGTCCACAACATTTTGACCTGCAGGTGTTTAGAAGCGATAAGCCAGAACCAGTAAAACCAGAAACAGATTTGTGCAATAGCATGCTCTTAAACCATGGACTAGATTGCGTGTTATTAAGCTCGGAGTTTTTTCGGAAACATTTTGAAATTATGTTACAGCGTTTTAGCAACGACCAATCTACCTTTACCGCTGGACCTTCTTCTAGTTGGAGCGACGATATAGACATTGTGCATGCACTGTGCGTATCAGGTGACATTCCTGAAATACAGACGTGGATATACAGGCCCCGACAGGGTCATTGGCCACCTCCAAAATTGTTTGAGGAAGCGAAACATTTGACGTGGTTCCTTGTACCGGTAGGATATCCAAGCTCGCAAAAAAGACACACAGAGTGGAGATTATCGTCAAATCTTATTGAGAGGAAACTCATGTTAAGTTTAAATATAACCCAGCTGAAATGTTATGTATTGCTGAAAATAATCAAGCGCGCTTTCTCGATTGATATCGCACAACAGGGCGAACTTACGAGTTTTCACTGCAAAACAGTGTTGTTTTATACACTGGAAAGAACGCAAGATCCTCCATGGCAAGAGTGTAACTTAGGAATATTACTGAAACGTTGTCTGCAAACGCTCCAAATATTTCTTAACGATGGTTTCTGTCCTCATTATATCATTGACGATGTTAATCTGTTTGACGGTAAACTAAATAGCACACAATGTCTGGCCATGCATTACAAGGTGACGGCACTCATAGATAACAGCCTTCAGGGTTTTGTCAGTACACTTGAAAATATTATTTGCAATGAAAAACGATTGTCCGCTGACCAACGTTTAATTTCTCATGTATGTATTCGCAGTAAACTGGCATTTGAAAGGATACAGTGGTTTCATATCATTATGCTTGGTTTTCATGGCTTCATCAGTAAACCAATCGAAGTTGTAGGGGATCAGTTAACCACAGTGATTGACAAATGTAAAGAAATAATAAATGATCAAAAAGCGAATGCATTGGAAATACAAGCAGCTTGGGAAATATTAACAACTGTTTTGTCTTTTCGAGCCTCTATACAAGCGGCATTATTACTTCAAAGCGGCGGCTTGATTAACGAAGATGCCATGGACAGTTTTAAGGAAGCGGTACAAGTCGGTGATGTCACCAATCGAATAAATAACGTATTAGATATTGTCAGCAATGGAAATCTGGCTCCGGAAATAAAGGATAGTTCAATTAACAAACATGTCAGCGAAACCTTCGAAAAGGCACTGAAGACAAATGGATTCTCAAGTCGATTGAAATTAGCATCTATCATGTATTGCTCTGGAAATATGCAGTCCGCAAAATTCATTCTTGAATATGCAGAAGATCAATTCAGCCAGTACACAATGAAGGCATTATGTCGCTGTTTTGGTTATTACAATAGGTATTTAGACCACCGAACAATGTTTGAAAATAAACCACATCCTTACCATGAAAGCAAAATTGCATTATGCATGGTATTTCTGACCAATGAGGCACCGTGCGTACCCCCTGTGCTTTTGTATGAAATGAACAAAACTGGATTTGCACCTGATTTCCGAGAAAAAGTAAATATAAAACAAGAATTGAATGGTGAGGCTAGAGTGGATGCTCGCGTATTCCTGTATTATCTGCAATACCTCACGTACGGAGGTCTCGGCATTCGGGACAAACAGAATGTTGTCTTGACGAAATTCGAAGACTACATTTCAACGAATCTTGATGATCTAAAGGAAATCAGTTATGCTGATGGCCGTAATCGTGAGGTATCTCATATGGCGACTGCATTAAACCTGCTCGGTCACTGCTGGGAGATGGAAGGGGATCTGAGCAAAGCATTCAGTAAATACGCGCTATCCCGAGATAGCAAGCCAAACAACAATCCAGCCAACTGGCACATTGAGAGACTTTCGGTAAATTCACCAGATCAACATGTATAGTTGCAACCGGTTACTAGTTATATGAAAGGATTTTCGGCTAACAAACTGATGGAAATGATAAGTAAGATTCACTTGAAACATAATTGTAAATATAAATAACATGTACTTATATTTGTAAACTGTTTAATATATTGGGATTTATTTCATATAGGAAGAATCAAACTTAAAGCACACGAGTATAATTTACTCGTATTAGAAAGCTCTTAATATATCGTTAGTTCTTTCATTATTTGTAGCTACTCGTTTGAATTTCAAAACTAGCATTAATGCAAAAAAATAGTATGCACAGTATTGGAAAAGAACGTCAACTTCATATTTATTCAAAATATATTTAATATAGTGTGTACATTTTATGTCCTCCACCACCATATTGGGGGGGGGGGATATATTGTTTTTGCCCTGACTGTTGGTTTGTTGCTTTTTCGCTTTTTTTGTTTGGTAAAACTTTAACCTTTGCCATAACTTTTGCAATATTAAAGCGGGTATATACGATTTTTATATGTGCTGAATTGTAAAATATTGATACAAATATGTTATAATAACACACAATTTGCAAGAAAAATGATACATTTAAGACGAATTTCATAAAATACAGCAAATACAAATAAGCGCCCCGAGCCGATTGTGACGAAGATAATTCGTAATAATTTTCCTACAATAACCGATGCATTCGTCTTTTTTGTAAGTGTTCATGTGTCGTATGAATCGATATCTCTGCAGGAATTTCAAATGAACCGTTAAACTAAATTTAGATTCACATCGTACATGCATGATATACATGCTGGCGAATTCGGCTGTACAGCCTTTTTCGATTACAGAATTAAATATCTGGCTTATTTAGCATTTTTCGACACATGTTCTTCTTAACTTTTATTTTAGTTTATATTGAAAAATATGTATAATAAGTTTTTTACACATGTTATATTTATTACTAAATATTTGATAAGATCGTATATACCCGCTTTAAAGATAACAACTTCATATTTGGCATGCATGTGTATCTCATGGAGCTGCACATTTTGAGTGCTGATAGGTCAAGGTTATCCTTCAAGGTCAAAGGTCAAATATATGGGTAAAAATCGCTCATTTTATGTACACTGTTGCAATATTGAAGATAGCAACTTGATATTTGGCATGCATGTGCATGTCATGGAGCTGGACATTTTGAGTGGTAAAATGTCAAGGTCAAGGTCATCCTTCAAGGTCAAAGATCAAATATATGGGGACATAGTGTTTCACAAACACATCTTATTTTCAAAAATGCAAACTGTATCTAAATGTACTTTTGTTTTTACTTACAATACTTGTACCTACTCGTTCTCTATTTCAAATAAGCCTTACTTTTATTGAAAGCTCTTATATGAAGAGATTGACAGAAAAGTCAACTTCAAATATAGTTTTTAATATCGTTCATGTCTTTTATCCTCGACTAACAATGAATCGCTGATCCCAAAGGATCATAAATTACAAACAAAAATTAAAGTATTTAGCAAAGCTTACTTGTTTCATAAAGTATATGTTTTAAACTCCTTTTCCCTACACATATGAATGTCAAAGTAACATTCCTCGTAATTTAGCATCTTAAATAAACACGCACATGCTACACAGCGTCTTTGCTTTTGAATGTACATATATTCGCCGGAAAAGACGTCTTTTTAACCTTGTATTTAATTAAGCCAAAAACTAGTTATCTGTATTTTTTCTTAATAAAATAGACGGGCAATTCTGACATTTTTTCATCACTTTTTGGGGTATTTTATTCTTTTAATTTTAAGTTTAATTGTTATTCATAACTGGAAACTGTAACATAGTAGCATATTCACATCTTTAATGGTGATTTGTTTTATTCTTCTGGTGTTAATCTACCCATCTCACTACTTTAACTGGTGTGTTGTTACCTAGGTGTGTCCAGTGACATATCATTACGGATTACTTTAAACATTTTCCGCTTTACATGGATAATTGATAAACATGCTGCCTGAAGTTTGGTTTGAAACCGATCACAGACACAGAATGTTTGATCACCGGAGACACATTCATCACTGCTGTATGTGTCTACTTTCAAATGCATGCGCAATTTACCAGGCCTTTGACTTTTTACAAACAGATTTTGTTCAGGGGCCTTTCTCTGAAAACATGATTGCTTGTTTTTAATTGACCGTGTTGGGACTGATTTCGTTGACGGTTTCCATGGCCTTTTGAGGGTTGTTCAACGGCATTTAAGACTTTTCCACTGGTCATTTCTTTACCAGACATATGCTTCTTGACTGTTTCGTTAGGTTTGCTTACTGATTCATCATTCATTTTTACCACGCTGTTTCTTTTCTTTAAATACATCTGATAGTATGCTCCCTTCAACAGTATCTTCACTGGGCTGACTGTCACAACTATCATGAAAAACCTCAACTAGAACCATGCTGCTCTTTGGTATCACAGTTCTATCCAAGGGGTAATGTTTTGTTCTGTAGAAAAAGACTGTAAATTATTCACACATGAAGTCCTCTTGTATCCCTTACAAACGATTTCAGCTATGCTGTACTTGGTGATACCAGCATGTGTTTGGCGTATGTATTAATGTGATTGGACATGGTAAATCTTTTGAAAGGGTCCATAGTATCCAACATCAAGAGGCTGCATAATGTGTCTAGTATGTGTAGGTATGATGTACAATATTACCTTGTTGTATTTTGCCCACTCAGCCAGTGCTAGGGCAACATGAAACCTATATCCATCCAAGAACAAAATAATATCGGGATCACCTCTTCCTGATGCAAACTGTATGAAGTGCTTTTTTAGATATTTACGAAAAACAACCATATTAGATCATCGTGGGTCGGATACATTTTCATTTGCTCCTGCTGAAGAAATTTTAAGTAAGTCAAAGTTCATTTTTCTTGCGAGGGAGCACAACGTAAGGTAAATAGCTGAACCACTTGCGCTACCCGCACAAATTATTGTAACCGTATTACCTTTTCCAGATGTCACCCCCTGATCCGGATGGTTCGTACCTGAAACTATATGAGGTGGTTTATGGAGTATTGAAACACCTTTCTCATCTACATTATAAATAAGATGTGGATTATCTTACAGATCATTCCAGAGGAGACAGATTTTAAGATGATCAACGTATGTCATTACAAAACCCTCACTTTCCATCTTCGCCCAAACAAACTCAAGAACTTTTGGTTTTGTCACCTGTATCTCTGACCATGTATCTAAGAAGCCTTTCATTCATTTCATTGAAAGAGGTTCATCTTTAGTGCGCTTTCTCAGCTGAACAGCAAACTGAAAAGCAACATCTATACATTCTTCCCGAGTTTAGGCATAACATATGTCTTCCATCCTCTTGAAATAGCTTAAACGTTTAGCTGCCTCAAACTGGTTAAACAATGCAGTTTTCCCATTACAGACAAGTCAGGATCTACAATACCTATAAACCTTTCTCTTAGTGTTGTTTTCGGAACATTTAACATTCTGTTAGCACTATAAACTGTTATGCTTTCTTCTTTCACCATCATATAAGCACTTGTAAGGCATTTTGTGAATAAATCATTAGTAATATTTCTTCACAGGTGTAGGATTTGTCTGCTGTAAAAAACGCAATTTGTAAAATAAGAACATGGGTCAGATGGTTTGGCCTCACTACGAAATACTACGGTCACGTGATCATCATCGTAAAATGTAAACAGAACAGATGGTAAAAGTAACAAGGTTTAACAAAGGATGTTTTAGTGATTTTTTTCGAAAACATTCCGTATTTTGTCGAGTTTACTCCCGTGAAAATAACTTTTGTACAAAACTGTGGCGAACAAAGGTTTACGGCGTTTTAAGTTATGTCTACAATACAATTTGTTAACCCTAGGACTCCTTAGAAACTATATTTAAATCAACATTTGAACGGGTTGCTGCTGTACAACCGTGAAGTTCAGAAAATAATAAGTTGAAACAGCAATGGGGTATTTTACAACTATTATTAATCATGCGCAACAATACAGATAATCACAATAATACTGTTTTTTATAATTGTCGTATTGTAGTGTTATGTTATTCTTTAACCATAAGCTTTTTAAAACAAAGTTTGTTTCCAGTAAATTTATTGTAACTAAATTTTGTCCACACATGTAGATATAAATGTGTGGACGCATTCATATTAGTTTGGACAATAATTGTTCCGTTTCTTTAAACAATTTTCATTTTAATGGATAGACGCTTCGTATAGAAATAAACTAAACCGATAAGCAAACACTTTTTAACTGCAAACGAATATTTCTGCAGGTGTGCTTGTCGCGACAAGGTTTCTTATAAAAGTATGCAATTTTAATACAATAGTTTCAAGACCTTAAACAGTATAATAATGGCAAACTAAAACAATATTGAGAAAATTCAATCGATCTACAACATATACATTAATAAATTTTGGCCTAAATGTATACGTTGTTTCCATGTCGCTTTATTCGTGTCTTTACCTTATAGTTGATGAAAGAAAAACTTAATAAGATTGAAATTAAATGGTTCACATACGGATTGATGATACATGGATCGATCTGTTCATTAAGTGTGATATTATATATTTGTTACATAGCTAGTGTGTATTTTATGTTTATACACTCCACATATAAATATCAAGTTTGAAAAGTCACGCGCCATCGGTTAACTAACGGGCGTTGCGGCATTATGTGAATATAATAAGCATGTAAAGTACAAGCTAAGAATTATTTGCCTTTCAGACTGACTATTAAATAATTATAGATGAACAAAGGCATTGAAAGATACATATGATTTATTGATATATACAACTTTTTATTTACAAAATATTTTTGTTGTATATTTATGCAGTTTGTAAATAGTATAGTAACATTTGATTGGATATATTTTATAAAGTAGCAATTGTAGTATTTTAATTTCTGCATTCTAAAATTGCACATGTATTGTATATATTTGTGATTGGGCTAGGATGGCGAATATAGTTATACTGTATACTGATGTATTTACATACTTTTTATCCCCACGCTTTTCGAAGAAAATAGTGGGGATATTGCGGTTATCTCCGTCTTCCGTCCGTCAGTCCGTCCGTCCTGGCAACTATCTCCTCTTACACTATAAGCACTAGAACCTTGAAACTTACACACATGGTAGCTATGAGCATATGTGCGACCCTGCACTATTTGGAATTTTGATTTGACCCCTGGGTCAAAAGTTATGGGGGTTGGAGTGGGGCCGGGATTTTCACTCATTTTTATGCCCCCCGGTAAGGTGCATTGGCCATATCTTTTGCTATATTGAAGAAGGCAACTTGATATTTGGCATGCATGTGTATCTCATGGAGCTGCAACTTTTGAGTGGTGAAAGGTCAAGGTCAAGATCATCCTTCAAGGTTAAAGGTCAACAAAACTAATCCAAGGGATGTAATAAGCTTTAAAGGGAGGTAATTAATGAACCTGCCAAATGATAAAAATCAATCAATCAATCAAAGCTGCGCAAGAGGAGGCATTGTGTTTCTGACAAACACATCTAGTGTTTTATGTTATTTTACATTAACTTCTTCATTTCTACACCGATTTACTTCCAATTGATACTGAACATCTCTTATGATAATACGGTCAATCTCTACTATGCATGGCCCCATTACCAACCTTGGGGTGCCCCCTGGGTCCTACATGCGGCGTGGGGATACTCGTCGGCCTCTGCCGCGCCATTTCTAGTTTGTTGTTGGAAGTGTTTCAGATCGTTAGTTATAGTACTTTATCAACAAACTTTAGTATGAACATGTGTTCCATTGTTGAATGTATAAAAAAATTATTATGGAACGGATGATTCCACGACAATATATAGTGTTTCAATGTGTGCGTCATCGTCTTTGTTGAATTATTGTTATTCATAAGATAACAGCATGCTTTATCGTGTCACTAAATTCTAGACGTTGAAGTCAAATGACTTACTTGATCCACTGTTGTATTGGTGTTTTAATATTCTTTCTTTGTTTTAGAAAATACAAAGATTTGAATGATGAATTGCTAGTCTTTGATCGAATCAACTGTTAATTGTTTTATAGTGAAAAGCAAGCAGCGGATGAACCGAAATTGACACATGTTATCAGATTATTTTTTCAACATTAAACTAAATATGATATCGATGTTTCATAATATGCATTCATATTTCAAACTCGAGAATTACAACCCAACATGAAACTTATGGATCGATATGAAATAACTTGTTGAATGCATACCATGCTCAAAGGAACTTAAAACCTAATCGTATTTATTGAACAAATAGAGATTCTGGTACATCAGAGACCATCGTTATATTGGAAATAAAATGTATAGACCAAGTATCGCACACACGTATACGTGTAAAGCACAGTGTTATAAAAATGAAAGATATACTTATCTGTTTAAAGGGACCTTGTTCACAGAATATGGCTGGTTTTTAAGTTTGTAATTAAATGCTTTAAATTCATAAATATAAACATCGGAACAAAAAAGCTCCAGTTAAAAACAAGAATACAATAAAAGGAAGAACCACTGATCGTTGGGGTAAAAGTCTAGCGTTTAAGCGTCTCGGCCATCCCTGCTGTTCTTGTTCATTGTGTATTTTATCCTTTTTTATACATTTACAAACCAGGGTGTGTCACAAAATATAACAATAACAACAGAACTCCCCAAATTATTCGATCGTTTTGCGGATGTTATACTTTATAATTTTCAGGTTTTTAAATCGTCAAAGGATTCATATAATGAATATGTTTGAGCATGAAATATGTTCGGTATTATTGTTTCCTCGCATGACTACAACGAAAATATGCTAATCTTAAAGATGTTGTTATGTCCCCCACCACAATAGTGGGGGAAATATTGTTTTTGCCCTGTCTGTTGGTTTGTTGCTTTCTTTGTTTGTTTGTTTGTGTGTTTTTTGCGTCAAACTTTAACATTTGCCATAACTTTTGCAATATTGAAGATAGCAACTTGATGTTTGGCATGCATGTGTATTTCATGGAGCTGCACATTTTGAGTGGTGAAAGGTCAAGGTCATCCTTCAAGGTCAAAGGTCAAATGTATGGGGGGACATAGTGTTTGTGACAAACACATTTTTTGTTTTATTATGTAGTTATAGTATTTATTGCAGCTATTTACTGTTCAGACTTATATGATATATGTTAAGAGCCCTATATTCATTATGTTACATTATATTCATTTAAAAAAAGAAAAACCACATGGGTAGATATAGTGAAAATCTTAATTTTAAATGATGGCGTAGAGAACCAATGCGCAACGTGGATTATTATTTATACACCGACATTCATGCTCGTAAGCTTCCCTGCGCGCATAAGTGACCGGCGTCTGTCGTCAGGCGTCGTCAAAATTTTGCTTCGTTTTTCACTCAATCGTAATGATGCTTAGTCAGAGAGTTAATATCTTGAAAACATTAGAATATGGGTCCGTTGGGATAAAAAAACGGGTCAACGGGTCAAATCAAAGAGACACATTTTAAACCACTCATGAAGCCAGCTGTATGGCTCAATCTTAATGGAACATGGTCGCCAGGTTGTTATACCTGGCGAAGAAAGCACCTGGATAAAGCGAGGAGAACAACGAGATCACTGGATCCACTTTTGTAAAATATTTTTGTCCACTTTAAAAGTAATATTGATTACACAATGTTGATTACCTATGGTCGAAACATTTATATTGACAATATAAAGGACATAATTCGATATTGTCAAGTGAGGTTAAACGAGTAATCTGGTCAATTATTTAATAAAGTGTCATTGAAATGTATTACAAAGCATAGAATAGGCGCTAGGGTCGCACACTATTTCTCGTAAATGTGTAAACGAAAAACGGACTTCAAAAGAATATATTTTTGTAACGTGAGCGAAAGACCAAGCAAACAAATTATATCAAAAGGGGTTTGTGCAGTACCCTTATTGATAAATATGAACAGTTTTTAAGAATTAAAGCAAATTCCTACTTGTCATTTCAGTCATATCATGAATACGTGTTTAAAAAATGACTACCTACACTATTAACATGTAACATGCAGCACCACTAATGAAGCGTATTAAAATTATTTAAGTATGTTAAACGTGTTCATTATGGTATTACATGCACGTGTAGTAATGAAAATGTAATACAAGCATTTAAAATTCACAGATAAAAATAATTATAATTGAACGATAATTTTGTTCAATGAATATTACGTTTCAACTGCCCCTGACATTATTTGAGCGTGTCATATATAATTATAGTTAATAATCCGCTCTAAATCTATTTGCCATTGTTATCACGACCTTTTATAAGAGCTTTTAGGCAAGCTATTTACCGTGAAGAACTTTGTAATATGGAAATCAAAACACGAAGAAGATTGGTTTATAATGAGACTAGTTATGTGATTCAACAGCCTTGAACAAAAGATTACGTGGTTGTTAGCGTCTATTTATAACCCTTTTCAATAGCCGAACGTAAATTATTTTTGCGGGATATTGACAAAAGTTATAGGTATTTTGATGCTTATATGTCATGATATGTTCCGCCTGAAAAGGAGACACACAAACAACGCATTGCTATTGATTACCTGTTTAGCTAGTGGATAATTATGTAAACGATGTTTGCTTAAGTAGAACTTATTTCTTCATTTTATCATATATTTTAACTTGGAGTTTTTGTTCGGTTAACTCCTATAACAAGAGATCGCAATTCCTTACCACTGTATTGGAAAATTGCCTGAAAAGGTCGCAGGTTTATGCAGACAAAACACTGTGAAAACGTTAACCACATAACATTAAACTATTCATTGACAAAAAACTATTGCTTATGGCTTTATGCTTCGTTGCAATTTTCGGTAACATAACAGCGGTTGTATAACTATACATACTTATGTATCTGTGTCAGTAAAGATAAAGTGCAAAGTGGCCATTAATAGCGTACAATTCAATATTTAAAACCGGTTTTAAAAATTATCCAAAACGCAATCCGTTGTACGATTTCAATGGGCAGAAATCCATTTGAAGCAGACAAACTATAGATCAATTCATTCACATATTTCCATTTTGAAGTATCAAGTTATATTTACCTCTGGCGCACAAATTGACACCGTTTCAGATTTCATCAGAATTAAGCAGGTTAAGCTCCTTCTGAAAGTTGCTTCCCATCACTAATTGTTATACAATAAAAACATAGAATAAGGCAATATTGAAACGATTATCTGCGATAGAAAGAAACTTTTCTACACGAATTAATTTTGAATGTTACCTACATGTATAACTTTGTAAACATATATTAATGCATTGGATGTATTAACGTAAATATGAAATGCTTCGAAAAAGTGTAAAGGAATACAACCATCTACAAAGACAATCAATTGTATGATACTTGCACTGGGTCATATAAACTTTTAGCGTTATTATGTTCACTTTTAATGTACGGTTCCGGTGTTGCAGTGTAAAAAATGACTAAACTAGAGTTTTTCCACTTGTTGGGAACCTGAGCATCAACCACATTGACACAGACACGTGCCGCTTAAATGGCTATCGTGCATGTGACCATTTATCAAATTTAGCGAGTGTATTTTTCACGTACAGTGACATGTTTGAGTATCCAAAAGTCCCAAAAAAAGTTTTGCACTTATGTTTGCTTTAAAAAAAGCATGCATCAACCACGCAGATCTAGTCCCCCGCCGTATATTAAGACTGCATCACCTGCACGGGACCATTACTTCAATATACCGTTCGATGTCACTCTTCAAAGATCAGTTCACATGTTGCAGTGTGTAAAAGACCCAAATAAGAGTGTTCGTGTACTTTGGTCCATAATATGCTTTTAATGTAAGCAAGCATCCACACATCTGATAAAGTCATTACCGTCTAAATGTATAACGTGCTTATGACCATCATAATATATATATATATATATATATATATATATATATATATATATATATTTATATATTTATATCAGTATTTTGGAATTAATCTTTTTAAATTCAGGTAATAAAAGAGTGTTATCTAAAGGATATTAGATAGACCCTACCATTGTTTTACTGTCGATCACATGTAATTATCCTTTTCAGAATAAATTAAATGTTCCCAAATTGGTTTCAAGTACTTGGATTTGACAGAGTACTAGCAGGGAACTCAAAGCAAACCCTATATCAGTCTATGCATACAGAACACCAAAATCAACGTAGAGGTTACTCGGCTGATAGATTGATAATTGGTCAAGGGAGAAATTATATCAGAGAATGAGGAACTGAAAGCGAAGTCTTCGAATAATCAAAATGTCTGAAAAATCAATCCGAACTAAAAGTTAACGGTCAACGGGGAAGGTAAACAAAACATCATCACAGCACAAACACAACTATAGGACAGTACATGCGTAAACTTATCACTATGGAAAGCCTTGACTGTCTTGTACCTACAACATGAGTATTGTTATGTCCAAATAGAAATATATTTAGTCACTTTGTCAATCAATTAAGTCAATATGTCATTATATTTGGTGCTTGTGTCAATATATTATGTCAAACCACCCTTATATCGAGTCAACGAACGAATATATCATGTCGATGTGACCTTATATTATGTCAATACGTCAGTATATGAGGTGCATTTGTCAATATATTATGTTTCGCCACCCTTACATTGAGTCAATATGTCATTATATTGGGTGCTTTTGTCAATATATTTTGTCAAACCATCCTTATATTAAGTCAATTTGTAATTATATTGGGTGCATTTGTCAATATATTGTGACAAACCATCCTTATATTAAGTCAATCTTTCATTATATTGGGTTATTTTGTCAATATAGTATGTCAAATCATCCTTATATTGTGGGGTTTCGTCATTATATTGAGTGGATCAAATTGATCGGGTAATGTCGCACTGTGCACCGATACATGGGTCTCACTACTGCAAACTTTATATAAGGTCACATCGTCATGATATATGGATTCGTTGACTCAATATAAGAATGGTTTCACATAATATATTGACAAAAGCACCCAATATAATGACAGACTGACTTAATATAAGGATGGTTTCACAAAATGTAAGGGTGGTTTGACATAATATATTGACACAAGCACCCAATATAATGACATATTGACTTAACAGATTGACAAAGTGACTCAATATATTTCTATTTGGACACAACAATGTTCATTATGTACGTATACGACAGTCAAGGCTTTCCATATATCTCAGTATCCAGCAAAGGTTGTATGGCATACGGTTAACGGTTTTCTTGGTATTGTGTTAACGACATTGCGAGAACGATCGAATGCTGTTTTGTTTAATAAGTTAAACAAAGGTTAACAACACATTTACAACATACACATGTATACGGACATACATCATGGAAAGCGTTCAACGAGCAAAACAATACACTATGTCTATTCTCAAATTAGTACGCTGATATGATCTTATAACCGATATGTTTTTAATTTAAAATAACTTAAAAAAACAACATAACACAACCGTTTAACAGGTGAAAGAGAAAGAAGAGAAATATTTCGTTTTATTTAAGCGTAGTGTTTTTATTAAATAAAGAGTAAATAAAGAGCACAATATTCGCGCGAAAAGTGTTTCTGCATGTAATGTACCAGAACAGCTAACTTTGTTTTCTTAACATGCAGTGTATACATACACTGAATGATGTGGTAAGATTCTAGTCATAATAGAAAAGTCACATAGTCAACAATTTAACATTTACCTGAATAAAAATAAACGCATGGTGCTATTTTACCTTTGACCCTGAGCATAAAGGTAGCAAGGTACTTCTTTTGATAGTATGTCTCACTAAAGTTCTATTATATATGTATTATATGTGATTTAGGTATCCTTCAGTTCACAGGTATGTTAGCGAGAAGACCAGTTTCGGAGCACACGGATTAACTACCTCTATATGGACAAGGGAATTTGGATTTAACGACCGGTCTTAAAAGGATAGTAACCTGTAAGTATACGTATTTAGAATAAACATAAACTTTCATAAAAAGTACAATAAAAACAATATCGTTATTAAGGATTACGTCATTCTTATTAAACCCCCTAAAGACCAATAGTTCTAATTAAATGAAGTTTATGCTAATCATTTGTGTTGGTTTACATATAATTACTCGTATTTAATGTGTGCGCATCTTTCACTTGGCATTAAAGAAACAAACAGTCGAAGGCAACACGAATTTCTGTTCAGATTATAACTCTGGAATTTCAATATTCTTTATACTCTATTTAAATTCCCATTCTGTTTGAAAAAAAAAAATGTTGACTTATGTCGTATGTGACTGAGTTATGCAACTATCTAAAAAACGAATGTGTTGAGATAAGGGCTATGGAAGTTTGCTTTTTATTTACCATTTTTCAAATGATTGCCTCGGAGTTATACACATGGCTAGCATAATAACGTTAGATTCATATAATTGTTTTTTACAATTAAACGCTACCTGCATTTTATATTACATACAGACATTTGATTCTTACTTTATAAAGTGATATTATACGCATTTTTCACTGTTGAATTGAGCTGAAAAGAATTAACAGGTCAAAAGATTTAGTTAAAATGTGGTAACTGACCAATTATCTGCAACTCGTCTTGCTACCAGTTGTTTATAAAAAAATATATGTTATAATCGATATTTTTCATGAATGTACAGTCCCCTAAGCCGAGCGGAACTGTCTTTTTATTAGGATCGGAGTTGTGTTCGTGTGTCTTATGAACGAATCTGCACTAAAACTAAATTAAGATTCACATCTTACATCGAATCGTACATAAAAAGCTACCACGTTCAAAATGGTGCAACACTCTTATTTAAACATGAAGATATTTTAAGCTGTTTTACCGTTCAATATAAGGTATACACGTCGAGATATAATCGCATTAACTAAAAATAGTCTTCCAATAGGGTGTTCACATAAGTAACATAGCTTAGTCGGCTGATGGCAAGACAAAATGTTTTATATAATCTTCTTGGCAAAACCTCTGTACAAAAACAAATGTACAGTTATACAGTATAATATAATGCCATATTCAATAGACAAGCATGACATAAACAAAGAATTAATACGTTTATATTGTTAATTATACAATATGTGTGCAGTCTTATTAAATTGCATATATCTATTCACAAGATATATATTAGAATACGAATATTCGACGGAAAAACATATCATACACAATCATATTTTTTATAAATATAATTAAACGGTTTTACTTACAAATCTATACTATTGGTATCAGCCTCATACTAAATATTGAAGGAAGACAAATAGTTGGATTTAAACAATTTCACCCTCGAGTATTCCAACCCAGGACCTTCGGATGAAAAAAAACTAGCAACCACCAGACCAGTTGTGCTTTTGAATTTAACACCATATTTTTTAACGCTACGTTAGTTCTACGTGCACTTGAAAATTACCAATGTAAAGTGCAAATAAACACGTTTAATTGTTAACCGATTTTGACTGATCAGTACAGATATTTCACTTTTTTTTTTTGTATAATGCATGCATCATTTTTCGATGATGAAAACAATAATAGTTTATTTTGCCAAAATATGAACAAGGTTTTAAAGTCAGAACAATGCAAACAGTACTCATAAGGAAAGACATCAGTATTGATAATTGTTATTTTTTATAAGTCCAGATCACTGGATTTATTTTTATTGCATCGGGTAGTTTTTATTAACATTTACACTACACTGACGATGATTGTTTAATAAAAGAAAATGTGCATTTCGCACAAATCCGATTTCATTATGTATAAAATATTTATACAGCAAGCAGTTAAAAAATGGTATCGGTGAGTTTTTAAGATTTTTTCACGACAACTTCCTCGTATGTTGTAAAATTAAAATTTTAAATTACATTTTTTAATTGAGGTTGTTTAGTAAAATGCCATGATTATTGTATTATATAATATATAAATTGCTACAGTTACATATTGTTCAGTAACACTATAAATCCTAGTCCGTATTCATAGCTCCGAATCTTTATCTTGCACACGGGAAATATCTTAAGCCACTGAGTGCATCTCTCACATATATCTTCATTGCAACAGAGGTTGGGCATTGCATTGACTGTGTAAGTATTGCACATACAACATGTTTGCAACGATCTTTCCCAATCTAGAAAACGAATACAAAACTCTTCAAATGTCGGGTTCATTTTATTTCTCATAATATACATTACCGAAATATTGTTCGAATATAACTATTCAGAGCAGAGTTAATAATTTGTAATTACATAAACTATTTTGTTTAAATTATGACTAGGACATGTGTGGGCTTTTAATGCAGAATATATATGATCATAAAGCATGTTTAATAAATTTCGCTGTTCCTTTGCAGCAATGGTTTGCCAGTGTCGCTGTAGTTTATCTGCGGCCAGGCTCACGTGCGAACATATGCAGGGGCAATAATACACATTTATTTTAAGTTTTATTCTATTCCGTGCAAGTTTCCGAGAAACAGCTCCCGACAAACACGGAGAGGGGGGAGAATGGCGGACAGACGGACAACGCGAAAATTATATCCATCTGCATTCGGCAGGGAAATCACTTTTTAAATAGATATGTTGATTGAAACATATAATTGAAGGTTAAATCTTAAAGTAAAATTATACACAGAACATAGTAATTTATAAAATACATATCCAGACAATAGTGCTGAAATGTCTCCCTACTTGAGTATATAATCTTCTTTACCTGTCAAAATTAGGGACCAACTTATCATGTCTAAAGGGGCGCTTCTTCTGCTATATCACAACAATTCCGTTTAATGCCGTAAATTTCCGTAGTCGTCCGTAGCATTTCGGAACGACATTCAAGTGATAACATTGTATCATGCATGATTGTATGTTGCTTTGTGCTTCGATGAAACTTATATCTTTCTATCGCATTAGTTTATTCAATTCATCAATGTTGATTCCATTATGCACTACGCCATTTGCATAAGTCTCTCGGCACAAACCATTATACACATACACAGCTATATTATTACAGCGATATTTGAACAGAACAAATATCGCGTGTCGCCGCGACTGTCGCGCAAAATATCGAGTATCGCTTCGTGCGTCGTGTGTCGAGGTCTGAAATTATACCGCGATACACGAGATTCGGATAATATGGGCGATATTTAAATAATAAAATATCGTGCGTCGCCGCGACTGTCGCGCAAAAGATTGTGCGTCGCTTCGTGTTTCGTGCGTCGCCCTTAGAACGCGAGACACGACACACGAACCGATACACGATTTTTTTTCGCGACAGTCGCGGCGACGCACGATATTTTGCGCGACAGTCGCGGCGACGCACGATATTTTGCGTGACAGTCGCGGCGACGCAAGATATATTTAACACGATGTATCGCCTTTTAGGCTACCTACACAAGGGCGATATTTCGTGGTACATTCTAGCGCGTCGTTTCGTTTATCGCGCAAAACATCGTGCGTCGCCGCGACTGTCGCGCAAAATATCGTGTATCGCTTCGTGTGTCGTGTGTCGCCCTTGATTAAAGAAGGGCGAGATTATAGATGGCACTATCCGGATTCCGTACAAAACAGTGCAATACAATTATGCAAGTGATTTTATGCACATGCAAAATGAACGTACGAGAACCAAAATAAATTACTGGAAATAAAAACAAATTGAGTGTATATAATATGTTTGTGTTATTGAAGAAAATCTGTTATATTCCATGAGGCTTGATTTTTAGTAATACATACATGATAATATGAAATTACTCATTTCCTATACCATTATATTTATTAACAAATCAAGTGACGATAAAAAAAGAAGCAATTGAAGAATCAAATTTATTTAATTTATGAACCGTCGTTGGGTATGACAAGTAAAGTTCACAATTATGAAATACAATTATGCAAGGGATTTTATGCACATGCAAAATGAATGTTTGAAAACCAACATAAATAACTCGAAATTAAAATAAATTGAGTGTATATGGTATGTATGTGTTAATGAAGAAAATGTGTTATATTCCAAAAGGCTTGGTTTTTAGTAATACTTATATGTTAAAATGAAATTACTAATTTCCTTTACCATTATATTTAACAAATCAAGTGACGATTAAAAACAAACAATTGAAGAATACAATTTAATAAATAAACGAACCGTCGTTGGGTATCACAAGTTAATTGCGCAATTGGTATTCCTTGCCGTTCCATCTTTCATTAAGCCTTTGTTTGGAACATTAATCTTATATATAATTTTTTGGCCAGACAGTTGACTTTGATAGTTTTAAGAATGATGATGTGTCCTCTTAAGTTCTTCATCGAGTGTCATATCCGCGTTTCTTTCAAGAGCGACTATCTTTCTCCGCGAATAAACAGAAATTCTCTACCGGTATTGGAGATGCAGGCGTAACAGATAAAATCAAGGAGGCAATACAGATTTCATGTCTATGGCTAACGAAAGGTCTCATATGATCAAACTTGTTCAGCAACCGCGCGATTGTTTCTTTTTCCTGCAGTCATTCTGATGGGACGATAGTGTAATATTTACGGTCTCATATCGACATATTACAGCGGTTATCCTTTGTTAATATAATGCGATTTGTAAAAGATTGTTAACAGTTTGATGTTGATGGAAATCGATCTAAGCCAGATATAAAATTAAGCAACTTAAGATCGAAACACATATACCAAGTGTTATGTTTATAACTTTTGTATTGGAACGTTCACTAAATAGTTCATATCAACTAGAAGTTGCGTCCCATAACGCAGGTTCATTAACAATGGGTGTAATGAGCGAGATACCTGTTTTTAAGAATAGGATAAACAGACATACACCGGGAGACATGCCACCACAGGAAGTTTGGGCTGAAACTCAAACTTCCTGTTGTTTTGTTTTCTCGTCGAGCATCTGTCAAGGTCGTCGCAGCACTATAAGTAGATTTGGTATACCCTATAGACCGGAGATTGATAATCAGTTTGACCATATTGCAGCTACAATGTTATGTTTTTTTCTAGAAATGATCTACACATTTGTTTATAATAAAAAGGCCAGAAGGAGAAAGGAATTAGCAGTTTTCATTGCAATACGTTCTTTTCAATTTTCGCCTTAGAAAAAAACAAGACAACACAAGAAGAATAAGAGTATTGCTTTGTAAACGATGTCCAAAACGATTCGAAAGTACTTTCAGGGTTGTAATTGTGCGTATCTTATCATTAATGCAGTCAATTTCATTGACGATAAAGTAATAACATTGATCTTCTAGAGACATATCAGAGGGTTTTAAACATCATCAAGGAAAACTCGATCGTATTCCGAATAACACTCCCAACATATCCGGTTACTTGAGATACAACGTAACAGTTCGCACGTGTGTATGCGTAGAAAGCTTGCATCCGAACGGATACAGTGTCTTTGAATGGTAAAGTAGACATAATATGTTATACACCGATCAACAATTTAACAGCTCATTTTGAAGACTATCTAGGCAAAAAAAAAGTATGAGGCCACTATTCGCAATGGAACTGACATTCGCGTTGCCGAGAATTGTTTGCAGTATTGCTTTCTTTATAATATTTGATACACGCTTCATCGTCTATAGAATTAGGGATTTCGATACAGATCTATCTTTTTTTTTCGAAAAGACGCTCGAAACGGACGCTGGCTCAAGTCGACCAATATTATCTTCCACAATGTATTGTCCTTGCCATTTGCGTCGGCATAGGTCATCCTCAATAGTGCTGAAAAAACTACATATATGCGGTGGATATTATTATTATTATTATTGATATCAACACCGCATAGTAACCTTTAAAAACAACCGCCGGCAGTTAAGTGTTATACTGGAGCGTGGAATGGTAGTGCGGGAGTAGAAACCGGTGTGTTTCTGTATTATTATCCGTTCATCACGTCTGGAAGACTCGACATCGGAACACAACAAACGCCTGTGTTGCAAGCATAACATAAACACATGTCCTACGATCACAGTGTCACTGCAATCGGCCGTTGTTGGGGCATGGGGTGATACTCTATTATGGCAACTGCTGAATACCGTAATTCTTTAAAATTCAAGTCGAAAAACAACCCAGCTAGTTTGAAACTTTTGAGAATATCTTTTTGCTGAATATATGTAAAAAGAAAATCGCATACGGATTACGGTGCGCTTTGTGAACCGTTATAAATATTTGAGAAAGTTTAGACGTGTGTGAAGTTAGCCTATTTAGCCTATTTAGCCTATTTAGCCTATTTAGTACATAGGTTGAAACAAACATCCTATTTAGCCTATTTAGCCAATTTAACAGCCTCTTCAGCCTTTTTAGCCTATTTTAGCCTATTTAGCCTATTTAGTAAATAGGTTGAAACATACATCCTATTTAGCCTATTTAGCGTATTTAACAGCATTTTCAGCCTATATAGCATGTTTAGCCTATTTTAGCCTATTTAGCCTATTTAACAGCCTTTTCAGCCTATTTAGCCTATTTAGCCTTTTTAGCCTATTTAGTACATAGGTTGAAACATACATCCTTTTTAGCATATTTAGCCTATTTAACAGCATTTTCAGCCTATTTAGCCTATTAAGTACATAGTTAACAGCATTTTCAGCCTATTTAGCCTATTAAGCCTATTTAGTACATAGGTTGAAACAATCATCCTATTTAGCCTTTTTAGCCAATTTAACAGCCTCTTCAGTCTTTTTAGCCTATTTTAGCCTATTTAGCCTATTTAGTAAATAGGTTGAAACATACATCCTATTTAGCCAATTTAGCCTATTTAAAAGCATTTTCAGCCTATTTAGCATGTTTAGCCTATTTTAGCCTATTTAGCCTATTTAACAGCCTTTTCTGCCTATTTAGCCTATTTAGCCTATTTAGTACATAGGTTGAAACATACATCCTTTTTAGCATATTTAGCCTATTTAACGGCATTTTCAGCCTATTTAGCCTATTAAGTACATAGTTAACAGCATTTTCAGCCTATTAAGCCTATTAAGCCTATTTAGTACATAGGTTGAAACAAACATCCTATTTAGCCTATTTAGCCAATTTAACAACCTCTTCAGCCTTTTTAGCCTATTTTAGCCTATTTAGCCTATTTAGTAAATAGGTTGAAACATACATCCTATTTAGCTTATTTAGCCTATTTAACAGCATTTTCAGCCTATTTAGCATATTAAGCCTATTTTAGCCTATTTAGCCTATTTAACAGCCTTTTCAGCCTATTTAGCCTATTTAGCCTATTTAGTACATAGGTTGAAACATACATCCTATTTAGCATATTTAGCCAATTTAACAGCATTTTCAGCCTATTTAGCCTATAAGTACATAGTTAACAGCATTTTCAGCCTATTTCGCCTATTTCGCCTATTTAGTACATAGGTTGAAACATGCATCCTATTTAGCCGATTTAGCCTTTTTAACAGCCTATTTAGCCTATTTAGTAAATAGGTTGAAACATACATCCTATTTTGCCTATTTAGCCTTTTTAACAGGATTTTTAGCCTATTTAGCATATTTAGCCTATTTAGTATATAGGATGAAACATACATCCTATTTAGCCTATTTAAAAGCCTTTTCAGCCTATTTATCCTATTTAGCCTATTTAGTACATAGGTTGAAACATACATCCTATTTAGCCTATTTAACAGCATTTTCAGCCTATTTAGCCTATTAAGTACATAGTTAACAGCATTTTAAGCCTATTAAGCATATTAAGCCTATTTAGTATACAGGTTGAAACATGCATCCTATTTAGCCGATTTAGCCTATTTTACAGCCTATTTAGCCTATTTAGTATATAGGTTGAAAGATACATCCTATTTAGCCTATTTAGCATATTTAACAGCCTTTTCATCCTATTTAGAAAGTTTAGAACATAGGTTGAAACATACAAGGTATTTAACCTGTTTAGACTATTTAACAGCCTTTTCAGCCTATTTAGCCAGAGCTTGAAACATACATCGTATTTAGCCTATTTATCCTATTTAACAGCCTTTTCAGCCTATTTAGAAAGTGTAGTACACATGTTGAAACATACGGTAAATCCTAAGTAGCCTATTTAGCCTATTTAACAGCATTTTCAGCCTATTGAGCCTATTAAGCCTATTTAAAACATAGGTTCAAACATACAACGAACAAGAGTTATCCCCCGGAAAAGACCTAGTGCACGCTGACCAGCCGTCGACTGCCTATCGGGCTGAACTAGTTTCGGCCGGGAGTTTTAATTACGGTCGGCCCCGTGCATGCAGCCTATTTAGCCTTCATCTCGTATGCGTCATTTCCCAGTGAGCGGGTATGCCCCTTTAAGGGCCCCTTTCGGACGAACAAGAGTTATCCCCCGGGAGAGACCTAGTGCACGCTGACCAGCCGTCGACTGCCTGTCGGGCTGACCTAGTTTCGGCCGGGAGTTTTAATTAGGTTCGGAGCCAGGTGCAACCTATTTAGCCTATTACGCGCCATTTTTGCCTGTGAGTGGGTATGCCCCTTTAAGGGCCCCTTTCGGACGAACAAGAGTTATCCCCCGGAAGAGACCTAGTGCACGCTGACCAGCCGTCGACTGCCTATCGGGCTGAACTAGTTTCGGCCGGGAGTTTTAATTACGGTCGGCCCCGTGCATGCAGCCTATTTAGCCTTCATCTCGTATGCGTCATTTCCCAGTGAGCGGGTATGCCCCTTTAAGGGCCCCTTTCGGACGAACAAGAGTTATCCCCCGGGAGAGACCTAGTGCACGCTGACCAGCCGTCGACTGCCTGTCGGGCTGACCTAGTTTCGGCCGGGAGTTTTAATTAGGATCGGAGCCAGGTGCAACCTCTTTAGCCTATTACGCGCCATTTTTGCCTGTGAGTGGGTATGCCCCTTTAAGGGCCCCTTTCGGACGAACAAGAGTTATCCCCCGGAAGAGACCTAGTGCACGCTGACCAGCCGTCGACTGCCTATCGGGCTGAACTAGTTTCGGCCGGGAGTTTTAATTACGGTCGGCCCCGTGCATGCAGCCTATTTAGCCTTCATCTCGTATGCGTCATTTCCCAGTGAGCGGGTATGCCCCTTTAAGGGCCCCTTTCGGACGAACAAGAGTTATCCCCCGGGAGAGACCTAGTGCACGCTGACCAGCCGTCGACTGCCTGTCGGGCTGACCTAGTTTCGGCCGGGAGTTTTAATTAGGATCGGAGCCAGGTGCAACCTATTTAGCCTATTACGCGCCATTTTTGCCTGTGAGTGGGTATGCCCCTTTAAGGGCCCCTTTCGGACGAACAAGAGTTATCCCCCGGAAGAGACCTAGTGCACGCTGACCAGCCGTCGACTGCCTATCGGGCTGAACTAGTTTCGGCCGGGAGTTTTAATTACGGTCGGCCCCGTGCATGCAGCCTATTTAGCCTTCATCTCGTATGCGTCATTTCCCAGTGAGCGGGTATGCCCCTTTAAGGGCCCCTTTCGGACGAACAAGAGTTATCCCCCGGGAGAGACCTAGTGCACGCTGACCAGCCGTCGACTGCCTATCGGGCTGAACTAGTTTCGGCCGGGAGTTTTAATTACGGTCGGCCCCGTGCATGCAGCCTATTTAGCCTTCATCTCGTATGCGTCATTTCCCAGTGAGCGGGTATGCCCCTTTAAGGGCCCCTTTCGGACGAACAAGAGTTATCCCCCGGGAGAGACCTAGTGCACGCTGACCAGCCGTCGATTGCCTGTCGGGCTGACCTAGTTTCGGCCGGGAGTTTTAATTAGGATCGGAGCCAGGTGCAACCTATTTAGCCTATTACGCGCCATTTTTGCCTGTGAGTGGGTATGCCCCTTTAAGGGCCCCTTTCGGACGAACAAAAGTTATCCCCCGGAAGAGACCTAGTGCACGCTGACCAGCCGTCGACTGCCTATCGGGCTGAACTAGTTTCGGCCGGGAGTTTTAATTACGGTCGGCCCCGTGCATGCAGCCTATTTAGCCTTCATCTCGTATGCGTCATTTCCCAGTGAGCGGGTATGCCCCTTTAAGGGCCCCTTTCGGACGAACAAGAGTTATCCCCCGGGAGAGACCTAGTGCACGCTGACCAGCCGTCGACTGCCTGTCGGGCTGACCTAGTTTCGGCCGGGAGTTTTAATTAGGATCGGAGCCAGGTGCAACCTATTTAGCCTATTACGCGCCATTTTTGCCTGTGAGTGGGTATGCCCCTTTAAGGGCCCCTTTCGAACGAACAAGAGTTATCCCCCGGAAGAGACCTAGTGCACGCTGACCAGCCGTCGACTGCCTATCGGGCTGAACTAGTTTCGGCCGGGAGTTTTAATTACGGTCGGCCCCGTGCATGCAGTCTATTTAGCCTTCATCTCGTATGCGTCATTTCCCAGTGAGCGGGTATGCCCCTTTAAGGGCCCCTTTCGGACGAACAAGAGTTATCCCCCGGGAGAGACCTAGTGCACGCTGACCAGCCGTCGACTGCCTGTCGGGCTGACCTAGTTTCGGCCGGGAGTTTTAATTAGGATCGGAGCCAGGTGCAACCTATTTAGCCTATTACGCGCCATTTTTGCCTGTGAGTGGGTATGCCCCTTTAAGGGCCCCTTTCGGACGAACAAGAGTTATCCCCCGGAAGAGACCTAGTGCACGCTGACCAGCCGTCGACTGCCTATCGGGCTGAACTAGTTTCGGCCGGGAGTTTTAATTACGGTCGGCCCCGTGCATGCAGCCTATTTAGCCTTCATCTCGTATGCGTCATTTCCCAGGTAATATGCTAGGTAGTTTTCACCACCCTGTCACAAAAAAAATCCAATATGCCGCCTCCTAAGAGCACCAGCTTTCGAACCATGTACACAATTACAGTATAGTTCATAACTTTTGGTCCAAAAAAATAAAACTTGAAACAGTTAACAACTTTAAACATTTAACTACTTAAACTGTTTATACTGATTTTATGATTCTTCAGTGCTTGATTGGCCATGACAAGGGCAGATGAATATGTCATTACGCCGATTGACTCGCTGCTTGCAGAAATATTCGAGATGTGTCCAATGTTTGCAGCCATTGAAGTCACACTGTGACTATTTAGTGAACACAAGGGACACAATTTTTCAGTTTTTCAGGTTGAAATTGCTTGCAGACGCAGCACTTATCCTCGTCAAAAATATCAGAATCAGAGTCATCTGAATATGAATCTGACTGAAGGTTTAAGTTTATGTGTGATACACCAGAAACAGGTTCTGGAATGGGATAACAACAGGATTGTTTGTGTTTTTGTGAGCTGACAGAACTTTTACAGATTTTCAGGTTGGAATTGTTTTTGCGCTTCTTGGATGCTGGCGGCTCACACAAAGGCTGGGACTGTGCTTTGCTGACAATTTCCTGGCATATGTCTGATCGGGTAATTTCTTGCCCGGAAACAACACTACTTAGTGTTTTATTGATTGACGTTTTGTTATATTCTTCCTTTTTAATAGCCTTGAAATATGAGTCAACGTCAGACTGATCAGCAGCTGGGACAGGTGTAGGGTCTTAGCCGACATATGGCTCGGAGGGCTTGAAGTTGTCAACAGGGACTGCTGTTCTGTCGAGAGAATATATACCAGCTTTCTGAAAAGACAACTGTTAGAGAGTCATTTGACATTTGCGTTTGAAGCCAGTGCAGCTAATATTGAATTAAGTGATTTTGGAAGAAGGGTTGTCCCTCACATATTTTTTACACATGTTATTGTAAATCTTTTGTAAGGGACCAAAGCATCCAATATCCAAGAGTTGTAGGCAATAGCGTGTATGGGCAGGAAGCACACACAAAAGCACATTATTCTTTTGTGTCCATTCTAGTACAGGAACATTGATATGTGACTTGTGTCCATCAAATATCAATAGGGTTGGCTTACTTGCATTTTGCCTTTGAATGTAGCGTACAAAATGGCGTTCCAAGTACTCGAGTAATATGGTAGAATTCGACCAACCACTTTTAGACATAGTGCCACGTGTGTGAAGTTAGCCTATTTAGCCCATTTAGCCTCTTTAGCCTATTTAGTACATAGGTTGAAATATACATCCTATTTAGCCTATTTAGCCTATTTAACAGCATCTTCAGCCTTTTTAGCCTATTTAGAAATTTTAGTATATAGGTTAAAACATACATCCTATTTAGTCTATTTAGCCTATTTAACAGCCTTTTTAGCCTATTTAGCAAGTTTAGTACATACGTAGACATACACATCCTATTTAGCCTATTTATATCCTGAAAGCGACGTAGTGCACGCTGACCAGCCGTCGACGGCCTATCGGGCTGAACTAGTTTCGGCCGGGACTTTTAATTAGGGTCGACCCCGTGCATGCAGCCTATTTAGCTATATCTCGTATGCGTCATTTCCCAGTGAACGGGCATGCCACTTTAAGGGCCCCTTTCGGACGAACAAGAGTTATCCCCCGGAAGCGACCTAGTGCACGCTGACCAGCCGTCGACTGCATATCGGGCTGAAATAGATTCGACTGGGACTTTTAATTAGGATCAGAGTCAGGTGCAGCCTATTTAGCGTATTACGCGACATTTTGCCTGTGAGTGGTGGGCATTCCCCTTAAAGGGCCCCTTTCGGACGAACAAGAGTTATCCCCCGGAAGCAATCTAGTGCACGCTGACCAGCCGTCGACTGCCTATCGTGCTGAACTAGTTTCGGCCGGGACTTTTAATAAGGATCGGAGTCAGGTGCAGCCTATTTAGCGTATTACGCGACATTTTGCTTGTGAGTGGGCATGCTCCTTTAAGGGCCCCTTTCGGAGGAACAAGAGTTATCCCCGTAAGCGACCTAGTGCACGCTGACCAGCCGTCGACTGCCTATCTGGCTGAACTAGTTTCGGCCGGGACTTTAATTAGGATCGGAGTCAGGTGCAGCCTATTTAGCGTATTACGCGACATTTTGCCTGTGAGTGGGCATGCCCCTTTAAGGGCCCCTTTCGGACGAACAAAAGTTATCCCCCGGAAGCGACCTAGTGCACGCTGACCAGCCGTCGACTGCCTATCGGGCTGAACTAGTTTCGGCCGGGACTTTTAATTAGGATCGGAGTCAGGTGCAGCCTATTTAGCGTATAACGCGACATTTTGCCTCTGAGTGGGCATGCCCCTTAAGGGCCCCTTTCGGACGAACAAGAGTTATCCCCCGGAAGCGACCTTGTGCACGCTGACCAGCCGTCGACTGCATATCGGGCTGAACTAGTTTCGGCCGGGACTTTTAATTAGGATCGGAGTCAGGTGCAGCCTATTTAGCGTATTACGCGACATATTGCCTGTGAGTGGGCATACCCCTTTAATAGCACCTTTCGGACGAACAAGAGTTATCCCCCGGAAGCGACCTAGTGCACGCTGACCAGCCGTCGACTGCCTATCGGGCTCAACTAGTTTCGGCCGGGACTTTTAATTAGGATCGGAGTCATGTGCAGCCTATTTAGCGTATAACGCGATATTTTGCCTGTGAGTGGGAATGCCTCTTTAAGGGCCCCTTTCGGACGAACAAGCCCCCGGAAGCGACCTAGTGCACGCTGACCAGCCGACGACTGCCTATCGGGCTGAACTAGTTTCGGCCGGGACTTTTAATTAGGATCGGAGTCAGGTGCAGCCTATTTAGCGTATTACGTGACATTTTGCCTCTGAGTGGGCATGCCCCTTTAAGGGTCCCTTTCGGACGAACAAGAGTTATCCCCCGGAAGTGACCTAGTGCACGCTAATCAGCCGTCGACTGCCTATCGGGCCGAAACGTTTGTGAGCTATGCCTATTTAGCATATTTATCAAGTTTAGTTCATAGGTTAAAACTTTCATCCTATTTAGCCTATTTAGCCTATTTAACACCCTTTTCAGCCTTTATGGACTAATTACAAGTTAAGTACATACGTTGGCACATGCAACCTATTTAGCCTATTTAGCAAGGTTAGTACATATGTCATAACATACATCATATTAAGCCTATTTAGTCTATTTAGCACCCTGTTCAGCCTATTTAGCCTATTTAGCAAATTAAGTACATAGGTTGACACACGAATCCTATTTAGCCTATTTAGCACCCTCTTCAGCATATTTAGCAAGTTTTGTACATGGGTTGAAACATGCATCCTATTTAGCTTATTTAGGCTTTAGGACCCTTTTCATCATATTTAGCCTAGTTAACAAGTTAAGTACATGTACATAGGTTGATACATGCATCCTATTAAGCCCAATTAGTACCCCTTTCAGCCTTTTTAGCCTATTTAACAAGTTAAGTACATAGGTTGACACATGCATCCTATTTAGCCTATTTAGCACCCTATTTAGCCAATTAAGCCTATTTAGCAAGTTTAGTACATAAGTTAAAACATACATTCTATTTAGCCTATTTAGTTTATTAAGCACCTTTTTCAGCATATATAGCCTATTTAACAAGTTAAGTAAATAGGTTTACACATGCATCATATTTAGCCTATTTGTCCTATTTAACACCCTCTCCAGCCTATTTAGCCTATTTGCAAGTTTAGAACATGGGTTGAACTATGCATCCTATTTAGCCTACATAGCCTTTTTAACACCCTTTTCAGCCTATTTAGCCTATTTAACAAGTTAAGTACATAGGATGACACATGCATCCTATTTAGCCTATTTTGCACCCTTTTCTGCCTATTTAGCATATTTAACAAGTTTAATACATAGGTTGACACATGCATCCTAATTAGCCTATCTAGCCTATTTGTCCTATTAAACACCCCCTCCAGCCTATTTAGCCTATTTGCAAGTTTAGAACATGGGTTGAACTATGCATCCTATTTAGCCTACATAGCCTTTTTAACACCCTTTTCAGCCTATTTAGCCTATTAAACAAGTTAAGTACATAGGATGACACATGCATCCTATTTAGCCTATTTTGCACCCTTTTCTGCCTATTTAGCATATTTAACAAGTTTAATACATAGGTTGACACATGCATCCTAATTAGCCTATCTAGCGTATTAAGCACCCTTTTCAGCCTATTTAGCCTATTTAAAAAGTTTAGTACATAGATTTACATATGCATCCTATTTAGGCTTTTTAGCATATTTAGCAGCCTTTTCTTCCTATTTAGCCCTTTTACAAGTCTATCACATAGGTTTAAAACATGCATCCTATTTAGCCTGTTAAGCCTATTTAGCACCATTTTCTGCCTATTTAGCATTTTTAACAAAACTAGTACATAGCTTGACACAGGCATCCTATATAGCCTATTTAGTACCCTTTTCAGCCTATATAGCCTATTAAGCAAGTTAAGTGCAAAAAAAAGGTTGACACATGCACCATATTGAGCCTATTTAGCTGATTTGCATCCTTTTCAGCCTATTTAGCTATTTAACCAGTTAAGTACATACAGGTAGGTTGGAACATGCATCCTATTTAGCCTATTTAGTGCCCTTTTCAGCATATTTAGCCTATTTAGCAAGTTAAGTACAAAGATTGACACATGCATCATAATGAGCCTATTTAGCTTATTTGGCACCATCTTCAGCCTATTTAGCCTATTTAACAAGTTTAGTACATAGGTTGAAACATGAATCCTATTTAGCCTTTTAAGCCTATTTAACACCATTTTCAGCCTATTTGCCTATTTAACAAGTCTAGTACATAGGTTGAAACATGCATCCTATTTAGTCTATATAGCCAATTTAGAGGCGTTTTCAGCCTATATAGCCTATTTAACAAGTTCAGTACATAGGTTGGAAAATACATCATACTAAGCATATATAGCACATTAAGCAGCCTTTTCAGTCTATTTAGCCTATTTAGCAAGTTTGGTACATATGCTGAAAAGAACGTTCTTATTAGCATATTTAGCAGTATGTTCCGCCTATAAAGCCAAATTGCAAGTTAAGTAAATGTATTTAAACATACATCCTTCTTAACCTCTTAAGTCTATTAAGCAGCCTTTCCTGCTAATTTAGTCTATTTAACAATTATATGAAATAGGTTGAAACATACCTCATATTTAGGCTATTTAGAAAACCTATTCAGTCTATTTAGCTTTGAAGAACTCTTATAAAATAGGTGGAGACAAACATCCTATTATTCACTTTAAGCCTATTGAGCAGCCTATTCAGTCTACCTAGCGAGTTAATTAAATCGGTTGAAACATAATTATTTAGCCTTATAAGAAGCCTATTCGCCATAATACGCCTTTTTCGAAAGTTTATTAAATAGGTTGAAACATATATAAGAGTAAGCCTTTTCAGGCTAAATAGCATCATACTAAATGCTCAACCTATTTTGCATTTTTAGCAAAAATTAAATAGGATAAAATATACAGCCTGTTTAGCAGGCTATTGACAAGCCATTTCCAAAACAAGTTTGTATGCACCTTTAAGAGCCCCTTTAAGAAAACCAAGAGTTATACACCGGAAGCGACCTTGTTAAAGCTGACCTCCCGTCGGCTTCCTTTCGGACTGATCTAATTTCGGCCCGGGGTTTTAATAAGGGTCGGTGTCACATATAGACTATTTAGCGTATTATACGCTATTTATATTAAGAGTGGGCATGCTCATTTAAGGGCCCCTTGCGGACAAACAAGAGTTTTCCCACGGAAGCGAACTAGTGCACGCTGAACTCACTTCGGCTGCCTATCGGGATAAACTAATTTCGGCCCGTGGTTTTAATAAGGGTCGGCGTCACATACAGCCTATTATGTGTAAAATGAGCTATTTACATTGTGAGTGGATATGCACCTATAACGGCAGCTTTCGGACAAACAAGAGTTTTACCCCGGATCCGACCTAGTGCAGGCTGAACTCCCGACGGCTGTAAGTCGGTCTGATCTAGTTTCGGCTGTTATCCACCGGAAGCGACCTAGTGCAAGCTTTACTCTCGTGTTATCCCCCGGAAGCGACCTAGTGCAAGCTTCACTCTCGACGGCTGCCTGTCGGGCTGATCTAGTTTTGGCCCGGGGTTTTAATTAGGGTCGGCGTCACCTACAGCCTATTAAGCGTATTATGCTCTATTTACATGGCGAGTGGGTATGCACATTTTAGGGCCCCTTTCGGACAAACAGGAGTTATCCCCCGGAAGCGACCTTGTGCACACTGAACTCCCGTTAGCTGCCTGTCGGGCTTATCTAGTTTCCGCACTGTGTTTTAATTAGGGTCGAAATCACCTTAAGCCAAAATAGCGCATTATGAACTATTTACATGGCGAGTGGGTATGGACCTTTTAGGGTCGCATTCGGACAAATAAGAGTTATCACCCGCAAGCGACCTATAGCAAGCTGAACTCCCGTCGGCTGCATGTCGGGCTGATCTAGTTTCGGCCCTTGATTTTAATTAGGGTCGGCGTCAACTACAGCCTATTTCGCGTATTATGCATTATTTACATGGCGAGTGGGTATGCACCTTTAAGGGCCACTTTCAGACAAAAAAGAGTTTTCCCCCGGAAGCGACATAGTGCACGTTGAACTCCCGTCGGCTACCTGTCGGACTGATCTAGCTTCGGCCCGTGGTTTTAATTACGGTCGGCGTCACCTACAGCCTATTTAGCGTATTATGCACTATTTACATGGCGAGTGTGTATGCATTTTTAAGGGCCCCTTTCGGAAAAAAAGTAATTCCCCGGAAGCGACCTATTGCACGCTGAACTCCTGTCGGCTTTCTGTCGGGCTGATCTAGTTTCGGCCCGGGGTTTTAATTAGGGTCGGCGCCATCTCAGGCCTATTAAGCGTATGTATTATGCTTTATTGACATGGCGAGCGTGTATGCATCTTTAAGGGCCCCTTTCGTTCAAATAAGATTAATTAACCGGAAGCGACCTAGTGCACGCTGAACTCCCGTTGGCTTTCTGTCGGGCTGATCTAGTTTCGGCCCGGGGTTTAAATTAGACGTCACCTGCGGCCAGTTTAGCGTATGTATTATGCTCTAAATACTTGGCAAGATGGTATATACCTATAATGGTTCCTTTAGGACAAACAAAAGGTATCCCCCGGAAGCGACCTTGTGCACGCTGAACTCCCGTCGGCTGTCTATGGGGCTGATCTAGTTGCAGTCCGAGGTTTCAGTTAGGGTTTGCGTCACTTTCAGCCTATTTAGTGAATTAGGCGCTATTTAAAAGGTGAGTGGGTATGCACCTATAATAGCCCCGTTCGGACAAACAAGAGTTATTCCCCGAAAGCGACCTAGTGCTCGCTAAACTCCCGTCGGCTGCCTGTCGGGCTGATCTAGTTTCGGCCCGGGATTTTAATTAGGAACGGCCTCTTCTGCAGCCTTTTAGCGTATATGTTTTTCTCTTTTTACATGGCGAGTTGGTATGCACCTTTAAGGGCCCCTTTCGGACAAAAAAGACGTATTCCCCTGAAGCGACCTAATGTAAGCTAAACTTCGATCGGCTGCCTGTTAAGCTGACCTTGTTTTGGCCCGTGGTCTTAATAGGGTCGGCGTCACAAACTGCATATTTAGCGTATTATGCGCTACTTTCATGACGAGTTGTCATGAATCTTTAAGGGCCTTTTTTCGGACAAACATGAGTTAAACCCCGGAAGTGACCTAGTGCATGCTGAACTCACGTCGGCTGCCTGTCGGGCTGATCCAGTTTTTAGCCTGGGTTAAATAAGAGTCGGCGTCACATACAGGCTTTTTAGCCTATAAGACGTAATTAACCTGGCGAGTGGGTATGCACCTTTACGGGCCGCTTTCGGACAAACAAGAGTAATCTCCTGGAGGCTACCTAGTGCCCGCTAAACTCCCGTCGGCTTCCTGTCGGGCTGATCCAGTTTCGGCCCGGGGTTTTAATAAGGGTTGGCGTCGTATAAAACCTACAACGTATACAACGTCGTATTTAGCGCATGAGGCGCTTTTTACATGGCGAGCTGGTATGCGCCTTTAAGGGCTGCTTTCGGACAAACAAGAGTTATCCCACCGAAAGCTACCTATTGCACGCTGCATGTCGGGCTGATCTATTATCGGCCCGGGTTTTAATTAGGGTCAGCGTCACAAACAGTCTATTTTGTGGGTTAGGCGCTATGTACATGGCGAGTGTGTATAAGAGCCGCTTTCGGACAAACAAGAGTTATCCCTGGAAAGCGACATAGTGCATGCTGAACTGGCGTCGGCTGCCTGCCGGGCTAACCTAGTTTTGACCCGGGGGGTTAAATAGGGTCGGCGACACATACAGCCTATTTAGCGTATAAGGAGCTATTGAGATGGCGAGCGAATATGAACCTAAGGGTCGCTTTCGGACAAAAAAGAGTTATTCACCGGAAACGACTTATTGCACTATGAACTCTCGACGGCTGCATGTCGGGCCAATGTAGTTGCGGCCGGGGGTTTAATTAGGTCCGGTGTCACCTACAGCCTATTTAGCATATTATGCGCTATTTACATTGCGAGTGGGTATACAGCTTTAAGGTCAGTGTTCGGACAAACAAGTTATCCCCCGGAAGCGACATAGTGCACGCTGAACTTATGTCGGCTACCTGTCGGGATGACCTAGTTTCGATCCGAGGTTTTAATTATGGTGTGCGTCACAAACAGCCTATTAAGCGTAATAGTCGCTATTTACATTACGAGGTTTAGGGCTGCTTTCGGACTTAAAAGAGTTTCATCTGGAAGCGACATAGTGCACGCTGAACTCCCGTTGGCTGCCTGTCGGGTTTATCTGGTTTCGGCCCGGGGTTTGAAGTTGTCTCTTCTTCACATAAGCCTACTTCGCGTAGTATGCTCTATTTACATCTCGAATTGGTATGCACTTTTAAGGGGCGCTTTCGGACAAACAAGAGTTATCCCGAAGAAGCGATCTAGTCCACACTGAAATCCCTACGGCTGCCT
The DNA here is from genome assembly GCF_020536995.1 of Dreissena polymorpha. Lineage (NCBI taxonomy): Eukaryota > Metazoa > Mollusca > Bivalvia > Myida > Dreissenidae > Dreissena > Dreissena polymorpha. The sequence goes on along the minus strand of NC_068370.1, from coordinate 6,277,404 downwards.
TCCGGGCTGATCTAGTTTCGGCCCGGGGTTTTAATTATGGTCCGCGTCACATACAGCCTATTTAGCGTATAATGCGCTATTTACATTGCGAGTTTGTATGCACCTTAAAGGGCCGCTTTAGGACTAACAAGATTTGATTTTATCTAAAGGGACTAGCAATCATGATACATCAACTATCTCCGGAATCCACCGTGAGATTTAAGCAATAAATCGTCTGCTGCGGGAGGTGGAAAACTACAACGGGCGAGGCATGGTCAGGGGTGATAACCCCCAAAAAGGGTTAGGGTAAGGGTTAGGATTAGGGGTCGGGTTAAGGTTAGGGTTGGGTTTAGGCTAACCCAAACCCTAACCCGACCCCTAACACTAACACAAACCCTAACCCTAACCCTCTAACCCCCCGTGCGCAATACCATACCATGCCTCGCCCGTTGTAGTTTTCCGCCTCCCTGCTGATCCAGAGTGCGGGACTAGTTAGCATATTACCATTTTGACAATAGTCCGAACGCGTGTCAATGGAATGGAAAAAAAACCAGTGTAAATAAAGAAAAGGATAAAAAACTATCGAAAATAAGTAACAGATAAATGTGGTCATGATTATTCTTATTAATCATGACAACACCTTATTCATGAAAGACTTTTTAAAATTTAATTGACTTTTATCATTATAATTGGTGCCACTTGTGGTATTTGGTTACCTATGTTAAGGGTAACTTACTGATGCTCGATTTGTTATTGTCGGCTCGGGTACTACTTAAATGTACCCCGGGTACTCTTAAATAAACTTAAATGTATCTCTGGTACGAAAAATATACTGAAAGTAACCCGGAAATGTTAACGTTAAATTGACCGTTGTCGGCGATTTATTTTCAAATTAACTATGTTTATATTTATGTCAATATTCTGTAAAATTGCCGCTATATTATCGCAACTCTCACTTAAAAAAGCACGATGAGGCAGGCTTTGTTCATAGAGAATTTTGTTTTGTTTTCCGTAGCGCGTTTTACGTCATCGGATTTTGGGCGGGAATAAAACTCGGTTAAAGTCTAAATTGGCTGGGTACTTGTAAGTATATTTTCAGTACCCGGAGTGTATTAAGGTTTAAATGTTTTGTTGCGTGATATCTCGTTAATTAGTTTTTGATTTTTTTTTAGTTGAGGCATGCACCGTGTTTGGATTGTGTGCTGTATGTATAATACCTTTAGGGATTGAATCTCGAGTATTGCAAGCAATTAAAAGCAACGAAAAGCAACGTAGATGAAAGATTTGATCGCATACATAGTGCGGATAAATATGACACGTTTGTTCAGGGTTATGAATGCAAAAGATAGAATTCAATACCGTTTCAATTATTCGTAATTCTAAAGACTTCGTGCAATCATGACAAACGTTTTGGTCTTTATTTGAAGAGGCGATGAATCTCAAAATAGTTGTTTTGCAAGGCTATTGCAGTCGTAAATTAATACTATATGCAGATCGTTTGTCAATAAGAACGATTAAAAGCTTTATTTGGTTATGATTCTGAGTGCAATTCCATTTGTAGTCTTCTTTATTCACTGTCAATATTGAGTGGTTGCTAAAAAGCAAATAATAGGTCCAATAGAAATACTTTGGTACATTTGATCATTCAATTTAAATGACAACTTTAACACAAAATTGCAAAACAATATCTGTTAATACAGAACGAGCACATGCCGTGTATGACAGTAATGTTCGAGAGAACGCCATATATATTAGTTATTCTTAGCTCTCGCTTTATACTCTTGCTTTTGTGCTTTGTTACAATGTTTGGAAATATTTTCAATGTTTTTTTGCCATAGAAGACATATTAAAACCGGGTTTCTCCCTAACTGAATTAAACTGGTTTAAGTAAAACTAGTAACCCCTAGACCCAAGGGCTTATTAATTTAACTTAAACTGATAAACTTAAACCGCAATGCACATGACTTACACATTTAGTATATAGAATATAAAAAAAAATCTACCGAACTATTTAACATTATGCCCTTGATGTCAAAACTTGCCTAACGCTGGAGGTCACTTGTTTTACATAAACATATAAGAATGATAACCCATTGTTCTGTCCTGTAAATTACCAATACAAATGAATACAAAATCTGCAATATTCAGATATAGTAAGCCAAACACGTCACATAATTATAAAATGTTGGGTATTTTTAACTGAAATTGAAAGGATTGTAAATCTTCGTATATTGAAAGGCTCCGAAGACGGGAGTTAAGCTTGCACTAGGTCGCTTCTGGGGGATAACTCCTGTTTGCCGAAAAGGGCCCTTAAAGATGCATACCAACTTGCCATGTAAATAAAGCCTCATTCGCTTAATAGGCTGTAGATGACGCAGACCCAAATTAAAACGCCGGGCTGAAACTACATCAGCCCGACAGAAAGCCAACGGGAGTTCAGCTTGCGCTAGGTCGCTTCCGGGGGATAACTCTTGTTTGTCCAAAAAGGACCCTTTAAGGTGAATACACACTCGCCATGTAAATAAAGCTTAATATATACGCTTGAAAGACTGTAGGTGACGCCGATCCTAATTAAAACCCAGTGCCGAAACTAGATCAGCCCGACAGGCAGCCAACGGGAGTTCAGCGTGGACTAGCTCACTTCCGGGGGAACACTCGTTGTCCGAAAGGGGTCCTTAAAGGTGCATACCCGCTCGCCAAGTAAATAGAGCCTAATTCGCTAAAAGGCTGTAGGTGACGACGACCCTAATTTAAACCCCGGGCCGAAACTAGATCAGCCCGACATGCAGCCAACTGGAGTTTAGCTTGCACTAGGTCGCCTCCGGGGATTACTATTTTTTTGTACGAAAGGGGCCCTTAAAGGTGCATACACACTCGCCATGTAAATAGAGCATAATACAAACGCTTAAAAGGCTGTATGAGACGCCGACCCTAATGAAAACCCCGGACCAAAACCAAATCAGCCCGACAGGCAGCCGACTGGAGTTCAGCGTGCACTAGGCCGCTACAGAGGGATAACCCGTGTTTGTCCGAAAGGGCCCTTAAAAGTGCATTCCCACTCGCCATGTACATAGAGCCTAATTCGCAAAATAGGCTGTAGGTTACGCACACCCTTATTAAAACCCCGGGCTGAAACTAGTTGAGCCCGACAGGCAGCCAACGGGAGTTTGGCTTCCACTACGTCGCTTCCGGGGGATAACTCTTGTTAGTCCGAAAAGGGCCCTTAAAGATGCATTCCCACTCGCCATTTAATAGAGCATAATACATACGCTAAATAGGCTGTAGGTGACGCCGACCCTAATAAAAACCCGGGCCGAATTTAGATCAGCCCGACAGGCAGACGACGGGATTTCAGTGTGCACTAGGTCGCTCCCGGGAATAACTCTTGTTTGTCCGAGATGGGCCCTTAAAGATGCATACCAAATCTATATGCCAATAGCGCATAATACGCTTAAAAGGCTGTACGTGATGCCGACCCAAATTAAAACCCCGGGCCGAAACTAGATCAGCCCGACAGGCAGCCGACGGGAGTTCAGCGTGCACTAGCTCACTTCCGGGGGAACACTCTTGTTTTTCCGAAATGGGCCCTTAAAGGTGCATACCCATTCTATATAATAATAGAGCATAATACGCTAAATAGGCTGTACGTGACGCCGACCCGAATTAAAACTTCGAGCCGAAACTAGATCAGCCCGACAGGCAGACGACGGGAGTTCAGCGTGCACTAGGTCGCTTTCGGGGGATAACTCTTGTTTTTCCGAAATGGGCCCTTAAAGGTGCATACCTATCTATATGACAATAGAGCATAATACGCTAAATAGGCTGTATGTGACGCCTACCCTAATTAAAACCCCTGGCCGAAACAAGATCATCCCGACAGGCAGCCGACGGGAGTTCAGCGTGCACTAGGTCGTTTCCGGGGGATAGCTCTTGTTTGTCCGAAATGGGCCCTGAAAGGTGCATACCCACTCTATATGACAATAGAGCATAATACGCTAAATAGGTTTTACGTGACGCCGACCCCAATTAAAACCCCGGGCCGAAACTAGATCAGCCCGACAGGCAGCCGACGGGTGTTTAGAGTGCACTAGGTCGCTGCCGGGGGATAACTCTTGTTTGTCCGAAATGGGCCCTTAAAGATGCATAATAATACATCTATATTACAATAGAGCATAATACTCTAAATAGGCTGTACGTGACGCTGACCCAAATTAAAACCCCGGGCTCAAACTAGATCAGCCCAACAGGCAGCCGACGGGAGTTCAGTGTGCACTAGGTCGTTTCCGGGGGATAACTCTTGTTTGTCCGAAATGGGCCCTGAAAGGTGCATACCCACTCTATATGACAATAGAGCATAATACGCTAAATAGACTGTACGTGACGCCTACCCTAATTAAAACCCCGGGCCGAAACTAGATCAGCCCGACAGGCAGCCGACGGGAGTTTAGCGTGCACTATGTCCTTTCCGGGGGATAACTCTTGTTTGTCCGAATTGGGCCCTTAAAGGTGCAAACCCACTCTATATGACAATAGAGCATAATACGCTTAATAGGCTGTACGTGACGCCGACCCAATTAAACCCCGGGCCGAAACTAGATCAGCCCGACAGGCAGCCGACGGGAGTTCAGCGTGCACTAGTTTGTTTCCGGGGGATAACTCTTGTTTGTCCGAAATGGGCCCATAAAGGTGCATACCCACTCTATATGACAATAGAGCATAAAACGCTAAATAGGCTGTACGTGACGCCTACCCAAATTAAAACCCCGGGCCGTAACTAGATCAGCCCGACAGGCTGCCGACGGGAGTTCAGCATGCATTAGGTCGCTTCCGGGGGATAACTCTTGTTTGTCCGAGATGTGCCCTTAAAAGTGCATACCCACTCTATATGACAATATAGCATAATACGCTAAATAGGCTGTACGTGACGCTGACCCAAATTAAAACCCCTAGCCGAAGCTAAATCAGCCCGACAGTCAGTCGACGGGAGTTCAGCGTGCACTAGGTCGCTTCCGGGGATAACTCTTGTTTGTCCGAAATGGGCCCTTAAAGGTGCATACTCACTCTAAATGACAATAGAGCATAATACGCTAAATAGGGCTGTACGTGACGCCGAACCAAATTAAAACCCCGGGCCGTAACTAGATCAGCCCGACAGGCAGCCGACGGGAGGTCAGCGTGCACTAGATCGCTTCCGGGGGATAACTCTTGTTTGTCCGAAATGGGCTCTTAAAGGTGCATACCTATCTATATGACAATAGAGCATAATACGCTAAATAGGCTGTACGTGACGCCTACCTTAAGTAAAACCCCTTGTCGAAACTAGATAAGCCCGACAGGCAGCCGACGAGAGTTCAGCGTGCACTAGGTCGTTTCCGGGGGATAGCTCTTGTTTGTCCGAAATGGGCCCTGAAAGGTGCATACCCACTCTATATGACAATAGAGCATAATACGCTAAATAGGCTGTACGTGACGCCGAACCAAATTAAAACCCCGGGCCGAAACTAGATCAGCCCGACAGGCAGCCGACGGGTGTTCAGAGTGCACTAGGTCGCTTCCGGGGGCTAACTCTTGTTTGTCCGAAATGTGCCCTTAAAGGTGCATACCAATTCTATATGACAATAGAGCATAATACGCTAAATAGGCTGAACGTGACGCCTACCCTAATTAAAACCCCGGGCCGAAGCTAGATTAGCCCGACAGGCAGCCGACGGGAGTTCAGCGTGCACTAGGTCGTTTCCGGGGAAACCTCTTGTTTGTCCGAAATGGGCCCTTAAAGGTGCATACCCACTCGCCATGGGAATAATTCACAATCATATTCATTTTGTGTTATATATTCTGAAAGTATGTACCAAACCTTCTAAATAGGCTTACTAAACTTTAGATTTCAGCTTAATAGGCTAAATTGTCTAAAAATGATATATGTATAAACCTATGTACTTTACCGGCTAAATAGGCTAAATACGTTAAATTGGCTAACTTCACACACGTGCATGCCGACAAGAAGGTTTTCGCTCCAACCATGTTTCTTTTTTGATACACGTCTATCAAATGACAACCGGCTGGTAACGTACCGGTATATGAAGCCTGATTCCTTAGTTGCGCATGCGTACATTCTTTAGTGCGCATGCGTGCAAGTTATTGAACAAACGTACACTGCTTACAAAAAATCACCTTGTAACGAAGCACTTCATGACGCACGTAAACTTGCTTCGATTTTCGGTCAAGCCTTAACGCGCCATTTTTACCGGACGTTCGTAGGGATTTTCCGGTCGAAAATAAATTGTGTTATCGTTTTTGTATTTTCTTAAAGCAATCATTTCAAGAGAGTTAAATATAGAAACAAAACAAACTTTGATGTTTTTGGAATATGTTTGCATTTCATAAAAATAATTGTTCGCTCTTTTTTACAATCAATTTAAATTTCCTGATGACAAGAATTGTGCCACGTACCGTGTTCACATCAAATAAAGCATGATTACTATTTTTATATGCGCACGTAAAAAATTAATATCGGGTGGCTCAGATTGGTCCGTTATTTAAACAGTGTAGTCCCTTCAAGACCGATCACTGAATATATTTCACAACTTAAACCTTTTGACTTCCGACAAATGTCAAAAAACGCATTTAAGGTGTTCATCAATAGTTTTATTCCGCTGATTGGTAGCATATTTAAGAGGAAGATAGATGGATGACTTGGCTAGTACATGTCATTCACAAGCATTTCATGCACAAATCAAACAAAAGCGTTCATCGAAGAGATTAACTATAACTATATTAACCCATTTATGCCTAGTGGACTCTCCCATCCTTCAAAACTGGATCAATTTATTTCCAAAATTAGGGATGTCTAGTATATTTATTCCTATATTTAGAAAATGTCTTACAGAAATTCCTTTTAGCAAACAGCGCAAACCCAGATGAGACGCCGCATCATGGGGCGTCTCATCTGGGTCTACGCTGTTTGCCAAGGCCTATTTTCTAGACGCTAGGCATAAATGGGTTAATATTGATATCAAGATTACAACAAGAGTTGTGTTTGTGAAACACAATGCCCCTTTCTTACCTTTAAAGCCGCACACCAGTTTTATCCCCCAAAATATCATGACGAGTTTAGGGTCTATTGATCTTTGAAAAAGAAACAGGCCTTAGACAAAATATTTTTCTTAAATAAAGGTTTTCTGACCTTTTTCAGAACGCTTGCAGACATTGACCAGATATTTGTTGTGTTAGTCTATATGAATGACTAACACATAATAGAAGGATTTTTCAAATGACACTATTTCATCTAAAATAATTTAAGTGCATACTTATCCTTGATGAATATATATGATAGTGGCAAAGATAGGGCTTTGCGCCGTTATCTCAGTCTATTAACGGCGGTAAGTGGAAATATAAATGCACCCTTGCCCGTAGGTCAAGGTACGTAACAACATCAAAAGCCATGGACCGGGACGAAACACAATTTTTTATCTGTAAACCAGTTCAGAAGACTAACATACCAAAAATCATATTAATATCTGCAATCCTTTAGAAAAAATCCGGAACCAAGAAGCAAGAACGATATACGGACGGACAAAAGGATGGATAGACGGACGGACGGACAGTGCGACTTGTATATGCCATCCAACCGGAGGCATAACAAATTATCAAAGATGATTTAATGCATCGGTATCTGGTATTTCGATTTCATAAAAGGATTTATTTATGACTCAATATTCCCCAAAATGTCTCCCTGTGGTGATATGGAGCTCATCTACACTTCATGGTAATTACATAGTTTACGTGTCATGTTAATTGCTCTAAACTTTACAAGTTCGCTCCAAAACATATAACATAACATGGGAACAAACAACGTATTTTATTATTGTATAAGGGTTTAAATTACTAGTTAAATTTGTCGTATAGCCTGTTCAATTCCCACGCGATCAATGCCCCACATTATGTGAGTGAAGTTTACAACTGTGAAGACAAACATGGTTCAGTACTTCGGTCTATTACTTTTCTACCCGTAGTCTTTTATCCGTAGCATTCAAAGTTCTCAACTATTCAATTGTTATCACATAAAAGCATTATGCATAATTTATAAGGCCTTTTCATATTTCTTTTTTAACATTTTGTCATTCATTTCAGCCCTTTAAGGACGTTAAGATCAAGGACGTGAATCCATAAATACCTGCCATTTTGTTTGTGGTCCTTTGAGTGAGTCTCTTTACACTACTGTTATATTTTGTGTATAGCAAGCATTGAGATATAATGTTTGATGGAACGTTGTTTATAGACAAATGAACAAAGATTTGCATTTCACCATTAGAACTGTTGATTTGCCAATTAAAAAGCAATGCTTTTCAAATCATTTCAATTCCGATATGATCTGACATTTGTGTATCAATTGAATATATAACAAAATATGTTGAATATGCTTAAAACTGCTCAGTTTAGGTTCGGGAGTTGTGCATGGTTTGTTTGTTCGGGAAGAAAATACAAAGAAAAATCGTCGAATCATTTGAGTTTGTTTGGATGAAGTCTATGTGTGTGAGAGTAACAAATAATAACATAATCTTTTATATGGAATGTTTTACTTGTTTGGGAACAGCAGAACAAAAACACATCTCCCCAAATACTAACCACTTGTTGATATATACTTGCCTTTTGGGATATGAAATTTAATGATAATAATACTTATAAATATTAAATGAAAAATGAGGTTCATTCAACAGTTGTCCCACTTTTTTACACGATTGCATTCTTTATGACATATTTGTGAGGTTACCCAAACAATGTTATTGTTTAAGGCACAATAACAAATTAATAAAACAGGTGACTCTTGATTTTGTTTTACATTTTATATCAGAAAAAGACAGCTCAGACAAACTACCAAAATTTATAGAACGATATGTGCACCAAGAATAATTAATTCATATAACTTTCGCGTACTTCTTAAATACATGGTCAAGTCGATTTAATTCTGTTTTGTTGCTTTTTGTTAATTATGTTGGGTTCAGTTGACATTATGTTGAGTTCAGTTGACATTATGTTGGGTTGTCATTACGTTATGATCGGTTCATTTAGATCTCCTCGGTATAGTAGTCTATACAATAACGGTGATCTAATAGTTTACATTCTATTTCTTCCAATTGATATGAAAGTTATGGTGTTTATTAAGCGGCGGAATGTGTTTGATTACATGTTCTTTGTGATGAGCCCTTTTAAATGAAGTCATGGTTAACTCTACTGAATGCAAATCAGAATCATAACCATTTGTTAAAAAAAGATCTGATATAATGTATTAACCATTTAGATCTTTGAAACTAGTTCATGTAACAATGCCTTATTTTAATTTTGAATTTATTGTCCTATGTTTATTGTCAAAAAGCGGCGAGGGGCATAACTATGGTTTTACAAACACATCTTGTTTGCTATCTATGGTACAAACAATCTGCTAAAATAAATAATTACTAGTAACATGTATCTTATTCTCAAATTGCCCATTTTCCTGATACATCATTGTTTAGTGATCGTTTGAAAAAATACACATCATTGAAATAAATTTGTACACTATTAACAATTTAAAACATTTCCAATATGAAACCAAACATAACATGGGTATATGAATGTGTGTTTATCTGCACCAATAGATACAAAATATAGTTAATCACTTACTTCAATGTATACATATTTAAATCACGATTCAACAAACGTAAAAAAGCATATAAAATCAAAGTACTGACAGTAATGGAATGACGATGCTTTTGAAGAGGATCGATATAAAAGCATCAATTTAAGTTTATCTACATCACCACATTTGTGTATGTGGGTACGAAAAAAAAATTAGTTACGAAAAACAAAATTGGGTACGAAAAATGTATGCACAAAAATAATTTAGGTACGATAAAAAAATCGGCGGATTTAGCTATGTTGGTAGATGGTCTTCTGTAAATTGGAATCACATTTGGACAAGGAGTTTTGGTGACCCTATTACAAAATGACTTAAATCGCTCAGATGGGCGGAAAAACTAGGCCGGAAGGTTTTATAGGTGGCTTTAAAAATATAAAAATAAAAAATCACCCAAATTTATAGGTGTTAAAGTTTCATATGTGTCATGTAGCATCATCTTAAAGTCCTCTTTAATTTTGCTAACACAATGCCCTTGTGGTAAGAATGGTCCCGTCTCAGCATCAACATTTTCCATAGAATATAGAAAAACCTTCAAATACCCACTGACAAACTCCTTGTCCAAATGTGATTCCAATTTACAGAAGACCATCTACCAACATAGCTAAATCCGCTAAGTTGGGTAATTAGGTCACAGGACGAAGAAAGAGCTTTGAAAAAAAGCAGACTGATAAATTAACTGAAATTGTACAATTTAGCATTCAGATATGGTACAGGATAAGAATATTGCTAAAAGAATAATGAAAATTCATCGGAGGCTTAGCCACTGGTGAGCATCCCAAGGTCCTCTCGTTCTGCTTCCAAGCAAATTTTGGTTGTGCATATACTATACTTTTTACTTTGTCGATCTGTCAGTATGCGTTCTGTGTCTGGTTTATAACGTGGTCGTTCCCATATTGATTTAAAAAGTAGTTAGCGGAAACAATCTCTGCCTGTAACGGATGTGTCATGCAAGTGACGTATGCTTTGCATCGACCGTTCCAAGGCGGTGACCCCAGCTTTATTCTTCTATGAGTGTATGTTTTTTTCGTAATATGCTGTATCATACTGTTTTGGCAATTGGTCACTTGCCTTAAATAAAGTACCAACAAATTGTATATGATAAGAATGCAATACTGCTCCAGCAGCTGGATTTTTACTTCTTTATATTGACCTTCATTGCACAGCTCTATTTTGGTTTGAATTTGAATCCTTATTTTGTATAGATATACACAATTTTATTTACCAAAATTTGCCTCTGTCTTTAAAGCGGTATGTAGTTTGCATGTTAACAGTAAACAGAGAGATGAAAAAGGGAAATATCTATGATGCATGTCTGTGTAGATTACTCCAAAATTTACAGAAACGTTTCCTGCTTTGGATCCTTAGTTCGGTCAAAGTTATATTAAATACAAATACACTTTGTACAGATAAGTGACATGGACATCTTATCTTTGTTTTACCTTTTAATGATTCTGTCTGTCTGACCCACGCCCGCCCGCCCGCCCGCCCGCCCGTCCGTCCTCCCGCCCGCCCGCCCGCCCGCCCGCCCGCCCGTCCGTCCGTCCGTCCGCCTGCCTGCCTGCCTGCCTGCCTGCCTGTCTGACTGTCTGTCTGTCTGTCTGTCTGTCTGTCGGTCGGTCGGTCGGTCTGTCTGTCTGTCTGTCTGTCTGTCTGTCTGTCTGTCTGTCTGTCTGTCTGTCTGTCTGTCTGTCTGTCTGTCTGTCTGTCTGTCTGTCTGTCTGTCTGTCTGTCTGTCTGTCTGTCGGTCTGTCTGTCTGTCTGTCGGTCTGTCTGTCTGTCTGTCTGTCTGTCTGTCTGTCTGTCTGTCTGTCTGTCTGTCTGTCTGTCTGTCTGTCTGTCTGTCTGTCTGTCTGTCTGTCTGTCTGTCTGTCTGTCTGTCTGTCTGTCTGTCTGTCTGGCTGTCTGTCTGTCTGTCTGTTTGTCTGTCTGTCTGTCTGTATGTATGTCTGTCTGTCTGTTTGTCTGTCTGTATGTCTGTCTGTCTCTCTCTCTTTCTCTGTCTCTCTTTCTGTCGGTCTGTCTGTATGTTTGTCTGTCTGTCTGTCTGTCTGTCTGTCTGTCTGTCTGTCTGTCTGTCTGTCTGTCTGTCTGTCTGTCTGTCTGTCTGTCTGTCTGTCTGTCTGTCTGTCTCTCTCTCTTTCTTTCATAAACAAACAACTATTAACGAACGACTGGCGGGCATTTTCAGACTGCTTTCGGAAGTAACAAGATTATTGAGTTGTAAAATGTATTTAGAGATCGACCTTGTTTAAACACACTGTTTACATAAAATAGCATTATTGAATAGTTTATTTCAAATGTTTTCATTGGCATATACGAACAATAAAAGGGCCTTATTTGATAAGCAAACGGTACGTGGTACAGATCTTCTTATATTCATATTCAAATAAACATTTAAAATGAGTTGAAGCAAATTTTACTGACTTGAAAACGGACCAAAGTTTTTATTCGGTATTTTAAAGTTTCGAAACGATTATTATGGGAACATACCTAACGAAACCAAAATAAATGTACTGCCTCGTAATTCCTCACGAATGTCCATAATAGCAACGACGATTTTAGGCTTGACTTAAAATCAAACCATTCTAATGGTTAATGTACCATTTTTCCCATATCACTTCAATCTACCAAACTTTTAGGTCCTGTTTTAGTATTATTCAAATAACTGGGGTTGTGCCCTTCCCAGACAGGCCTCTTTGTCGAAGTTTTTGCCTGTGAGCCTGTCACAGCCACCTTCTTCAGGTCAAATATAAAAACATGTGTTTTTCTTTATCATACATCCAATTAATTGCCATTTTAAATCAATAATATTGTGTTTGTTTACTACACATGAGTAAGTCTCGCCTTTGACCTTTTATTTAGCATAATACTAAAAGATAAATAATATTATATACACATATTATTTTTATCTCTTCATATGCGCCTTACTTTTTACTGAATTAATTGTTTTTAACCCACACATGATATTGTAATTGTCAAATCATATTAATCTAAAAGATCACATGAGCTCCTTTGTCCAATCAAAATTAATCTTGGACAATGTTGATATGATTGTTAAACAGGCTTCGTGTGTAAAATAATTTTTTTTATAAAATTTAACACCTACGTATACCTCTTCTCGGTCATAGGGTTGTACTTTCTGTTTTCGTTGGCCAGCCAGCCAGCCAGCCAGCCAGCCAGCAAGCCAGCCTGCCAGCCAGCCAGCCAGCCAGCCAGCCAGCCAGCAAGCAAGCCAGCCAGCCAGCCAGCCAGCCAGCCAGCCAGCCAGCTTACGACATTTGAAGGAGAGAATGAAATAGCACATGACTTCATGATAGGACCAGGTTCTACCAACTTCTGTAGACTTCTTTTTTTACCGCTGTTGCAAATCATTGAATATTCATAACAGCCTGAATAAGCATGAGTTCTTCAAAAGGTTAATATTAATCACTTTGTGTTCCTTTGACCATTAATTTACATCAGAGCGGATGTAGATGGTCTTATTGTCCCTCTCGAAGTAATGCAGGATCAAGATGAGCAAATCTGTATCCTCGTCCACCAATGTTTTGGGGCTACGACGGGATCGTTATACTGTTGATTTAACAATTTCAACGTCTGCATCCCCTGAAGACAGAACAACATAGCATCCCACTTTAATCAGAGTTGTGCGGATCAGAGCAATCATGCTGGTCTTGTTTCTGTCACGAGTCAAAAAGTCTTCCTTTTCTACATGAGCATTCTGTTTCTTTGCTGAAACTCACAATATGATTCACGTTTGTTTCATCGTCTCCGGTGCGTAGTGTCTTTTGTTATAATGACCGTCTTCGTAGCCATCGAACCCCACTTTTTCTGAATCTACATAAGACTCGACTCGTGCGTTATTTGAATCGCCCTTCTCCATGGTCAACAATGCAGCAAACTGCCACCATCATGCATCTGTTTCATGAATACAGTTTGTCCGAAAGGGGCCCTTAAAGGGGAATACCCACTCACTGGGAAATAACGCATACCAGATAAAGGCTAAATAGGCTACATGCATGGGGCCGATCCTACTTAAAAGTCCCGGCCGAAACTAGGTCAGCCCGACAGGCAGTCGACGGCTGGTCAGCGTGCACTATGTCACTTTCGGTGGATAATCCTTGTTTTTCCGAAAGGGGCCCTTAAGGTGCATACTCACTCACTGGAAAATGTTTCATCCTATTCAATAAACTTGCTTAGTAGGCTAAAAGATTGAATATGCTACTAAATATGCTCAACGAGATGTTTGTTTCAGGTTTCATTTGATATACTTGCTAAAAATGCTTAATAGCACGTATATTTCGGCCTATTTAATACTTTTATTAAATAGGCAAAAGGGGATCAAATGGATGCTTAATAGGCTTACTGGCTCAATAGCATGTATATTTCCGCCTACTTTCTAATCTTGCTAAATAGGCTGAAAAGGCTATTAAATAGGCTAAATAGGAATGTACTAAACTTGCTATCTGGGTTGAATACATGTAGGCTGAAAAGGCTTTTAAATAGGCTAAATAAAAATGTACAAAACTTGCTAAATGGGCAAAATAGCCTGAAAAGGTTGTTAAATAGGCTTACTAGGTTGTTTGTCTCAACCTATGTACTAATCTTTTTAAATATGCTAAATAGGCTGAATATGCTGTTAAATAGGCTAAACACTCTAAATAGGATATATGTTTAAATCTATGTACTAAATGGCTAAATAGGCTAAAAAGGCTGTTAAATAGGCTAAACAGGCTAAATATAATGTATGTTTCAACCTATGTTTTTAACTTTCTAAATAGGCTGAAAAGGCTGTTAAAAGGGCTAAATAGGCGAAATAGGATGTTTGTTTCAACCTATGTACTAAATAGGCTTCATAGGCTAAATAGGCTGAAAATGCTGTTAACTATGTAGTAAATAGGCTAAATAGGCTAAAAAGGTTGAAAATAGAGTTAAATAGGCTAAATAGGCTAAGGAGGATGTATGTTTCAAGCTATGTACTAAACTTTCTAAAAAGGCTAAATAGGCTGAAAATGCAGTAAAAAATGCTAAATAGGCTAAAATGATGTATGTATCAACTTATGTACTGAATATGCTAAATATGCTAAAAATGCTGTTAAATTAGCTAAATAGGCAATATGATGTATGTTTCAACATATTTACTAAATAGGCTATAATAGGCTAAAATAGGCTAAAAAAGCTGAAGAGGGTGTTAAATTGGCTCAATCTGCTAAATAGGATTTATGTTCCAACTCATGTACTTAATAGGCTAAATAGGCTGAAAATGCTGTTAAATAGGCTAAATAGGCTAAATATGATGTATGTTTCAACCTTTTTACTAAATAGGCTTAATAGTCTTAAATAGGCTAAAAAGGCTGAAGAGGCTGTTAAATTGGCTTTATAGGCTAAATAGGATGTTTGTTTCAACCTATGTTCTAAATATGCTAAATAGGCTGAAAAGGCTGTTAAATCGGATAAATAGGCATATGCTCAATAGGTTGAAAAGGCTTAGGCTAAATAGGCTTAATACGATGTATGTTTCAACCTTTGTACTAAACTTTCTAAATAGGCTGTTATATATGCTAAGTAGGCTAAATAGGATGTTTGTTTCAACTAATGTACTAAAAAGGCTAAATAGGCTGAAATGCTTTTGAATAGGCTAAATAGGATGTATGTTTCAACCTTTTTACTAAATAGGCTTAAACGGGCTGAAGAGGCTGTTAAATTGGCTAATTATGCTAAATAGGATGTATGTTTCAAGTAATGCACTAAATAGGCTGAAATGCTGTTAAATAGGCTAAATAGGCTAAATAGGATGGATGTACAACCTTTTTACTAAATAGGCTAAATAGTCTAAAATAGGCTAAACAGGCTGAAGAGGCTGTAAAATTGGCTAAATAGGCTAAATAGGATGTTTGTTTCAACCTATGTTCTAAATATGCTTAATAGGCTGAAAAGGATGTTCAATAGGGTAAATAGGCATGTGCTAAATAGGCTGAAAAGGCTGTTAAATAGGCAAAATAGGCTAAATACAATGTATGTTTCAATCTATGCACTAAGCGTTCTAAATAGGCTGTTTTATATGCTAAATAGGCTAAATAGGATGTATGTTTCAACGTATGTACTAAATATGCTAAATAGAATGACAATGCTGTTAAATAGGCTAAATAGGCTTAATAGGACGTATATATCAACCTTTTTACTAAATAGGCTAAAAAGGCTGAAGAGGCTGTTACATTGGCTAAAAAGGCTAAATTATGTTGTTTCAAGTAATGTACTCAATAGGCTAAATAGGCTGAAAATGCTGTTAAATAGGCAAAATAGGATAAATAGGATGTATGTTTCAACCTATTTACTAAATAGGCTAAATAGGCTTAAATAGGCTAAAAAGGCTGAAGAGGCTGTCAAATTGGCTAAATAGGCAAAATAGGATGTCTGTTTCAACCTATTTACTAAATAGGCTAAATATGCTAAAATATGCTAAACAGGCTGAAGAGGCTGTCAAAGTGGCTAAATAGACAAAATAGGATGTCTGTTTCAACCTATTTACTAAATAGGCTCAATAGGCTAAAATATGCTAAACAGGCTGAAAGAGGCTGTTAAATTGGCTAAATAGGCTAAATAGGATGTTGGTATCAACCTATGTACTAAATAGGCTAAATAGGCTAAATAGGCTAACTTCACACACGTCTAGTGCACGCTGACCAGCCGTCGACTGCCTATCGGGCTGAAACGTGTGTGAAGTAAGCCTATTTAGCCTATTTATCAAGTTCAGTTCATAGGTTAAAACTTTCATCCTATTTAGCCTATTTAACACCCTATTCAGCCTATTTGGAGTAAATAACAAGTTAAGTACATACGTTGACACATGCACCCTATTTGCCTATTAAGCAAGGTTAGTACATATGTTATAACATACATCATATTAAGCCTATTTAGCCTATTTTGCACCCTGTTCAGCCTATTTAGCCTATTTAACAAGTAAAGTACATAGGTTGACACATGAATCCTATTAAGCCTATTTAGCACCCTCTTCAGCATAGTTAGCAAGTTTAGTACATGGGTTGAATCATGCATCCTATTTAGCTTATTTAGGACCCTTTTCAGCCTATTTAGCCTAGTTAACAAGTTTAGTACATATACATAGGTTGACACATGCATCCTCTTTAGCCCAATTAGTACCCTAGTTAAGTAAATAGGTTGACACATGCATCCTATTTAGCATATTTAGCCTATTTAGCACCCTATTTAGCAAATTAAGCCTATTTAGCAAGTTTAGTACAAAGGTTAAAACATACATTCTATTTAGCATATTTAGTTTATTAAGCACCTTTTTCAGCATATATAGCCTATTTAACAAGTTAAGTAAATAGGTTGACACATGTATCATATTTAGCCTATTTGTCCTATTTAACACCCTCTCCAGCCTATTTAGCAAGTTTAGAACATGGGTTGAACCATGCATCCTATAGCCTACATAGCCTATTTAACGCCCTTTTCAGCCTATTTAGCCTATTTAACAAGTGAAGTACATAGGATGACACATGCATCCTATTTTGCCTATTTAGCACCCTTTTCGGCTTATTTAGCATATTTAACAAGTTTAGTACACAGGTTGACACATGCATCCTATTTAGGCTATCTAGCGTATTTAGCACCCTTTTCATCCTATTTAGCCTATTTAAAAAGTTTAGAACATAGATTTACATATGCATCCTATTTAGGCTTTTTAGCATATTTAGCAGCCTTTCTTCCTATTTAGCCCTTTTACAAGTCTATTACATAGGTTTAAAACATGCATCCTATTTAGCCTGTTTAGCCTATTTACCACCATTTTCTGCCTATTTGCCTATTTAACAAGTCTAGTACATAGGTTGAAACATGCATCCTATTTAGTCTATATAGCCAATTTAGAGGCGTTTTCAGCCTATTTAGCCTATTTAACAGGTTCAGTTCATAGGTTGGAAAAAACATCATACTAAGCATATTTAGCATATTAAGCAGCCTTTTCAGCCTATTTAGCAAGTTTGGTACATATGCTGAATAATACGTTCTTATTAGCATATTTAGCAGTATGTTCCGCCTATAAAGCCAATATTGCAAGTTAAGAACATGTATTTAAACATACATCCTTTTTAGCCTCTTAAGCCTATTAAGCAGCCTTTCCTGCTAATTTAGTCTATTTAACAATTATATGAAATAGGTTGAAACATACCTCATATTAAGGCTATTTAGAAAACCTATTCAGTCTATTTAGCTTTAAAGAACTCTTATAAAATAGGTGGAGACATACATCCTATTATTCACTTTAAGCCTATTGAGCAGCCTATTCAGTCTACCTAGCGAGTTAATTAAATAGGTTGAAACATAATTATTTAGCCTTATAAGAAGCCTATTCGCCTTAATACGCCTTTTTCGAAAGTTTATTAAATAGGTTGAAACATATATAAGAGTAAGCCTTTTCAGGCTAAATAGCATCAAACTAAATGCTCAACCTATTTTGCATTTTAAGCAAAATTTAAATAGGATAAAATATACAGCCTGTTTGGCAGACTATTGACAAGCCATTTCCACAACGAGTTTGTATCGAGGGGTGAAAGCGAAACAGTTCTAACGGACATTTTTTCATAAAATGACTTTTGGGTATATTTTGTATAGCAACATCCATGCCCATCATGTATTAAAATATCTTAGTTCCAGGCAATCAAATAAAAAGTATAATTGAAATTTGTCCTAAAGCTCTAAGTGAAATTTAATGTATTTTTGAGTGCGAAATAGGTCTATGTGCAGAGCAGCACATAGAGCTGTTTCGCATTCAAAAGTGTGGAGTTTAGTAAAGTTCTAAATGAAACACTGTATAACTGTTTATAAGTTATTAAAAGAAAGTAACATATTGTTCATTAAGATTACTGATAAAACACTTTCTTTTGAATTTTAAGTTTTTTAAATGCGATTTTAGGAGAAAAACATCACTTAGGACTTTTTCGCGCTTAATAATTCCATAAGTTCAGAATGATTTTCAGTGATTATAATTTAGCCTTTCCTGTTTATTTAAAAGTAATTGTACTTGAAATAATATGTTTACACAAAATATTTTACATATTATGATGATAAACATTATTGAAATAATAACATTTTTGCACTTAGACCTTTTTCGCAATGAAATTCCATGAGTTCACTTAATGTAAAGAGATCTATGTGCAATAAAAAATAAAAAATAAATGATGTCATCAATACTTAATGACATCATATATTTGATGATGTCAATATATATCAGGGGAAGTAATCATGAGGCCCTGACACATACAAATACATAACATAGAATGTCTTATAAATTTGTGTTAAAATACCTCCGATTTCTTTAAACGATAAGGCCCATTTTCAAACGATAAGTCTTCACGGTATAATTACTCAAGATTCCAAATGGAAATTGAGAAATAACTCTTTGCACAAGAGAATTATTAAATGTCCAGGGTATTAAATTATAAAAATATGAAAGATAATCATTCACAGCCCTCAATATGGGCCTCAATATTGTTTCTTAACATATTTCTGAAGGCCGACCTTGTATTGTTTCTGAAAAACGATATTTGAAAGAGTGTTCAAGAAGTAAACTGTTTGGAGGTAAGTTACTTACTATAACAATTATATGAAATATAATAAATGATATTTTTTTTGAAATTTTGTTTAGAATTACTGGTAGACTTTTATTTTCCTCCATTCATGGAGAACATTTTAAGTTATTTCACAAAAGAAATAATGATTTTAAAACTTATTTGAGAATGATAACGAATGGTCAATGTCAGCAAATTAAACATTGTTGTTGAATTGCAAGCTGTGGAAATGAAAAAAACAGTTTAATGCACTTTTTAATTATTTTCAGACCAGGAAATGTTGTTAGCTACCTATCATCATGACCCAACACTGTGCAAAAATACATACAGATAATTTGATAACAGTATGCACAGAGCTCGTCAATGAAAAATTAGATTGCAATGTAAGATATTGATAAATAATTATTTTGCATAACATGACCTGGGTCATTAATATACTTTTTTTGTCTACTTAAAACAACACAAGACATGTATCTTGTTTTTTTATTCTATATATCATTAATCAATAAATATTGATTCAATCATTAAGACAATGATTATGAATAAGACATATTAAGAATGTGACTTGTCTAAAGCATTACAATCAAGTAATCTTTACAATAAAAGCAATACAATGTCATGCTTGAATTTATTTATTTCGAAAAAAAGTTAAGATCTATTACTTTATGTTTTATTTTCAATTTGTTTTTAGATGATGGATGACAGATAATAAGTTTGGTAGATGTGTGAGTCACCTTGCTTTAAACTCATAGAATCAGTGTTTTACAAGATATACATCATATGACAGAGTGTGTGCTTCCAGAAGCCTGTTAACTTATCACTTAAATTGCAAGGTCAACTTTAAAAGTTATATAAGAAAAGATAATTGACAGCTTAACAGGCTGGTATTTGAATAAGGTTGATAATGCTACAAAGTAGAAGGAGAATGGGCTAGCCATATATTTTATGAAAAATGATTTTAATTACTTTTGACGAAGTATTATAATGAAGAATCTGGATAAGAGGTCACCGTGGCGTGTTGGATGTAGTGTCCATCTAATGACCCGAAGTTCATGATTTTGATCCCACTGTGGGAGTTCTTTAGATTTCCCCCAAAGACACCAAGTACTGGTTCTTCCCAGGAAATGGACCCGAGAGTCAGTTCAATAAGCCTTAGGCTTTTGATGCAATCCAGCTTTAATAAATAGGTGTAAACTAATCTGGATATATATTGTAGATATTTATTTTATATTTTACATCTTACCCCTTTAATCCTTAAATTAATAGTTGGTTGTTAATAATACATTATGGATAAATGGCAGTTATTCTTAAAAAAAAACTGATAATAATCCAGGCATTCTGTACATCAAATTATATCGAAAGGGTTAAATTATTGGTGAATAGCACTTAAGTCTTGCTTATTCATGTTATTATATTTGCTCAAATATTAAAGAGTATTTCAGATCATTATATAAGAAAACTTCTCTTCAAAATAATTGAAAGACACAAGTTTAAAACGTTTTGATAATAATCCAAATCATTCCTTTTATACAACTATGAAGAGATAAATTTGGTTTTAAATTTTATAATGTTGTCATCATGTGTCAGAGGATCTAGTCATCAGGGCTTATCCAACTTCTATGGTTCTGGCCAACAATGTGCTGCAAACAGCCTAGCAGCTATGATATTGGCATTGGAGAAGGACTTAAATCTATGGTCAACTTCAGATCGTGATTTTGTTCTGCAGGACGGCAATGTACTGTATCAGAAGACCGGATCTACAAAATCTTTACTTATATCAGAATTACCAACATACATTCATAATATTCATATGAAAGTTTTAAGTTGTTATTGTGGCATGACTGACAGGCTTTGCTCTGAAAATCCCTTTTATAGTCTCACAGATGCACTAATGATACTTGACAAAATTTGTTTCTTTACTGTAGGATGTTAAACAGTTGCAATGCCCTGACGGTAAAGCTATCTAAACAGGTCATAGTAACTAACCTAAGCAGTTTAATGCTTTTTATAAGGCATCTGTGCTCAAAACTGTTTTCAAATTGTACGCAGTATTTTGAGGTCACCCATATTGCCTTTCAAGAAATTCAAAGTCTTCAAACTATGAATGATTAAAACACAAGTAGTTCAGAGTTTTTATGTTTCAGTGACATGAGTGACGGTGAATATGCATGCAGACTGTTTTTAATACAAGAAAGGCAGAAAACCATATTAGATAACATGACACATGAAACTATGACAAAAAACAGAAGCGTGTTTCAATTAGGAACAAAATTAAATTATTTGACCAGTGTATCAGATTCAGACACAAGTGATCTAAGTACTAAAACTGTATTTGAGTCAAGTATATCAGAATCTGATAGTAGAATACTAGATTGTGATGTTGATGACAGAATGTCTGATGCTTGTAAACTAGATGCTGATGTTGGGGACAGAGTGAGTAATATTGGTGGACTTGCTGGCTGTGTTGGGGACGAAGTGAGTGATAGTGGTGGATTGGATGGTTGTGTTGGTGACAGAGTGAGTGATAGTGGTGGACTTGCTGGCTGTGTTGGGAACAGAGTGAGTGATAATGGTGGACTTGATGGTTGTGTTGGGGACAGAGTGAGTAATAGTGGTGGACTTGATGAATGTTTTGTTGACAGAGTGAGTGATAGTGGTGGACTTGTTGGTTGTGTTGGAGACAGAGTGAGTGATAGTGGTGGACTTGATGGATGTGTTGGAGACAGAGTGAGTGATAGTGGTGGACTTTATGGTTGTGTTGGTGACAGAGTGAGTAATAGTGGTGGACGTGCTGGCTGTGTTGGGGACAGTGTGAGTGATAGTGGTGGACTTGCTGGCTGTGTTGGGGACAGAGTGTGTGATAGTGGTGGACTTGATGGCTGTGTTGGTGACAGAGTGAGTGATAGTGGTGGACTGGATGGTTGTGTTGGTGACAGAGTGAGTGACAGTGGTGGACTTGGTGGCTGTGTTGGGGACAGAGTGAGTGATAGTGGTGGACTTGTTGGTTGTGTTGGAGACAGTGTGAGTAATAGTGGTGGACTTGATGGCTGTGTTGGGGACAGAGTGAGTGATAGTGGTGGACTTGATGGTTGTGTTGGTGACAGAATGAGTAATAGTGGTTAACTCGATGGTTGTGTTGGTGACAGAGTGAGTGATAGTGGTGGACTTGCTGGCTGTGTTGGGGACAGAGTGAGTGATAGTGGTGGACTTGTTGGTTGTGTTGGATACAGAGTGAGTGATAGTGGTGGACTTGATGGCTGTGTTGGGGACAGAGTGAGTGATAGTGGTGGACTTGATGGTTGTGTTGGTGACAGAGTGAGTAATAGTGGTGGACGTGCTGGCTGTGTTGGGGACAGTGTGAGTGATAGTGGTGGACTTGATGGCTGTGTTGGAGACAGAGTGAGTGATAGTGGTGGACTTGATGGATGTGTTGGTGACAGAGTGAGTAATAGTGGTGGACTGGATGGCTGTGTTGGTGACAGAGTGAATGATAGCGGTGGACTTGATGGTGATGTTGGGGACAGTTTTGATAGCGGTCGACTGGATGGTGATGTTGAAGAGGGAAGTGCTTCTCAAATCATTGATGAAGCCATAGAAACTATGAATGACTCTGCTACCTTTTTTGCATCAATCGAATTACAGCAGCTAGACATTGGTGTAAGCAGTGATGAGGACACTATTGTCTATTTTTCAGACGCTGAATACGATGAAAGTGTACCTCTTAGCTTATTAGCTAAAAGAAGTAAAAGGTTTAGTAAAAAGTCTCATGATAGAGTGCTTGTAAATTTAACAGTAAGTCAAGATATGACATCGGATACAGTTGGTCCTGATACAACAATTAATGCAACTGCAGAAAGGACACACTCCAAAAATGTCAAAGGTATCAGACAGGGTAGGAAGAGGGTAAGGAACGAAACAGAATGGAAAAGAAATATAGTTAAAAGGCTAAGAAATGAGGGTAAAAGTTATAAAAACAAACTAGGTCAGTCAAAGAGACAAAGAGAACTAAAATCTGGTTGTGGCTGTAATTGCAGGTTCAAATGCCACGAAAACTTTAACAAGGCCAACCGAGAAGACATCTTTCATTCCTATTGGAATCTTGGTTGTCTAAGAAGGCAAAGGAATTTTATTTTAAAATTCTCAAACAAAGTACAAAAGGCCCGTGGCATAGAAAAATTGGAATCAAGACGACATACTCATACAAGTTTTTTCTACCAAATATCGGTCTAATATCTGCAAAATATTTTTCTTAGACACCCTTGCCATTTCAAACAGAGTTGTAGTAACATCACATCGTAAATCTGAGGATATAGGTGTAGCGGGAAAAGAGGGAAGAGGGTTGTCTGAACGGAGTCGAATTAATAGAACCCCTGAAAATATGTTAGAATCTGTGTGTGAACACATAGATTCCTTCCCTACAATTGACTCACATTATTGCCGAAAAGATACCAATAAACAGTACCTTGACAGTTCTTTAAATTTGAAAAAAATGTATGAGCTTTATTGTCAGTACTGCTCTACCTTTGAATATACAAAAGTAAAATTACACACATATAGGAAAATATTCAATACTGAGTACAATGTCAGTTTTCATAAACCCATCAAAGATCAATGTGATTTGTGCATCTCATATAAAAATGCTTCAGAAATAGAAAAAAATAAATTGCAGGAAGAATATTCACTTCATATTAAAAACAAAACATTAGTTAATGAACAGAAACAGCTTGACAAAAACTTGGCAAAACAAGATAACACAGTAACAGTAGCATGTTTTGATCTTGAAGAGGTGCTTTTAACACCGAAAGGGTTTGTCTCGGCATTTTATTATAAGCGTAGATTAAATGCATACAATTTTACAACTTACAATCTTGGGAATGCAGATGGGCATGCGTATGTATGGAATGAAAGTATTGGAGGGAGAGGGTCCTGCGAGATAGCGTCCTGTGTATATCATTTTATTAAGGAGAAAAGTCAGAATGGCTGCAAAAAAAATATATTTTATTAAGATAACTGCTTTGCTCAAAATAAAAATAAACAGTACATCTCAATGCTGTGATATGCCTTAAATAAATTTGATCTGTGTTCCATTGAACACAAATATTTAGAAAAGGGCCACACATTCAACGAGAATGACAGTGTGCATGCTGCAATAGAGTGTGCTTCTAGGCACATGACTGTATACACTACAGCTCAGTGGGCTAGTATTATTTAATCTGCTCGCAGAAATAATCCTTATACAGTCTAAGAAATGTCCCTTTGTGATTTTTTTGACTTTAAGTCTGTAAGTAATTCTTTGAAGTATTTTGACTTAAGTGATGGGCGAGTTAAGGTTTATATAAGCGAAATCAAGATCCTGAAGCTGATTGTTGAAGAACCCAATAAGTATTTATCAAATACAGTCATGAAACCACAACCTTTTTGTCTGTAAGCCTGCTAACTAGGTTAAGGCGTACATCTGATAGCACTCCTGATGCAAAGGAAATGTGTCTGTTGCAGCTTAGGAATGATCCTATCCCAATTCCCCTAAATAAGTACAATGATCTCATTTCATTGTGTATTGCTGATCTAATTCCAAAAGCTCACCACATCTTTTTTGCCCTTCTTAATCATGAAAATAAATTTTATTAGATTTTGAATCCCACATAGTTAATGTCTTAGTTCATTAATATTTACTGACAGTTAATTTCTTCTTTGTTCTATTAAGCCTTATTATAAGTTACAGTCTTCACAGTAAGTATAAGCCCAGCAGCCCGGGACTGGTGAA
This sequence comes from Dreissena polymorpha, assembly GCF_020536995.1. NCBI lineage: Eukaryota > Metazoa > Mollusca > Bivalvia > Myida > Dreissenidae > Dreissena > Dreissena polymorpha. The sequence continues at coordinate 6,252,395 of NC_068370.1, read as the reverse complement.
ATGGTATTCGGGCTATTAGAAAGAATTTTTGTATATAGTCGGGCAATTGGATTTATTGACTGTTTCAAATAAAGCATCATTATTCGGGCTAATCGTTTAAATATATTACTGTGAAGACTGATAAGTTATACCATCCCAAAGGATATATGTTTAAAAACTGTGACCTGAGCTTGCTATGAACTACAAGAAGGGGCTTTATGGCTACACTTCAGTCCACTAACACTAAAATAACTTTAATTATGCAGATAACATTTTAATGGACATGTGACTGACCAAAACTTCAATAAAAATCAGTAAAAAAGGACAAATACTAAAGATTGTGTGATTGTAATAAAAAATTGTTTCGATAAATGCAACTAGATTGATACATTAGTTTGTACAAAGTACAGGATGAAATACAAAATTAATGTTATTTGTGCCTAGAGCTTTTGAACATAAACATATTAAAGTGTGTGTTTTTGCACACAAAATAGATTTTATTGAAATAAGCCTCTATATTTTTCTACATAAGAATGATGGTATTAAAAGCATTGAAGGATTTATTTTTGGGTGGAAAATGGCTTTAAAAAGAGGGACACAATATCAGAGAGTTCCATAGAGTGTGACTAAGAATGTAACTGTTTTTGCAACATTATGGTTATGTGGGATATTGTAAATAATAAATGTGTTTCTGTATACCGCGCTTTGCACGGGTATTAAGGTTCACTTAAGCATACTGTTATTTGATGTTGTTTGTTATATATTTTGCTTAAAATTGATAATATTGTGTCAATGAAACTGTAAGCACCACAAGTGGTATGCAGCGAAAATTATTGCCGTAAGGTACCAATGAGTGTTGCTTAATGAATGAACTTTCTTTTTGTTTTGTATCATTTCATGAACAACTGTTACTGAATGATGTCAATTTGTGCCAATTATGATAATTTGAAAATGATGAATTGCTTTGTAAATTATTGCCTTATAACAATTCAGTTATCTAAGTCAATACGCCTATTCTCAAAATACTACATGTGTTACGTTCATACAACATGAATATTTGAATATTGTCAAGATGACGCTTAATTTAAGGACACTGTCTTTTGGGAATACTCTTGCGGATCTAAATGATTGGACACAAACTTGTACTATTTTGTTTTAAGTGTCTGAGAGTAATTAATGAGTGTTTTTTATGTGAATTAGTTACTACAATGACTGTGTTTATAAGAATGGACGTTATAAGTACCATGAATGTGTTTATGTGATGTGAAGTATTTAGTTCTTTGACTGTGTTTATGAGATGGGAAGTAGTTGTTACTTATAATGACCATAATTATGCAATTGAAAGTAATTTTTAACATGTCTGTGTATGAGATGTGAAGTACCTGTTACAATGACTGTGTTTGATATAAAACGCAAACTAGCTTGTTATTTCAGAACAAATGTTGCTTGTTGCATTATTAAATCATGACTATGAATCATGTATTTTTATTGTACCGTACTAGGTCTGTAGCCCAGTGCTGTATTACTTTTGCATGGTATTCACATTATATTGTATGACCGTAATTATGAAATACTGTAATATCATTAAACATGAAGGCGTTAATGGTTTTGTGGAATCGTAAGTAAGTGGTAAATTAAAATATTCTGCATAGTCATAGTGCTTTATGCAAGCCTAATATTATACATTCAGGTTGTGGCATTATATGATGAGAATGTGAGATAGCCACGGCCCACTTGCGTCATTTTTACTTTGGTTCTGCATACAGATATGCTACTCTAATGATAATTAGACTCTTCACATATTTTTAATAAAGCATTATTCTAAACAGTTCTATTATGCATTATGATTGATGCTGTTGTTGCTTGCCTTTTGTGTGTGTTCGCTCTATATACTAAGAAAAGCTCAAGACATACCACCTTCACTGTATGTCGAAAATCTACCAATCTATAAACTAATTTTACAAATATGATAGAACATAGCAAAACAGATAGAAACCTCACCATTTAAATTTAAAAAAAAATTCAGGTAGGAATGAACAAATTATTTGTGAATCAAGTTAGTTTAAATAATTCAACTTGTTTGACATGTCATTGATTGTTGGAAACACACACAAAAACAAATTGTTATTATTATAAATTATTATAAATTGCCTAATAGTGGGTCTAGTTTAACAATTTAGTTTAAAGTATAATTTTAAAAATACAATGTTTAGGTAACAAATCATTGCAATAAATAAAGTATGAAGATTTTTTTTATGAATTGTCACTTGGAACTTTTTCGCATAATCAAATGATATAATATGAATATTTATGTGCTATCTGTTTAGTGCGAAACATTTCTAAGTTACATTTTTTCTACTTATTTTTCAAAAATACTTATATAAAAAATGTAAAGTGTATTCCATTTCAAATATATGCTATAAAGTAACATTTCCAAAAGTTTTTAAAGACAATTATGTCACTTAGAACTTTTTTGCTCTGAACAAAAAGTTGAAAAAAGTAAATTTTCAGAGCGAAAAGGCTCTAAGTGACTTTTTTTGCAATATTTATAAAAAATCTTATTTTAAAAATGGTTAATGAATTGTTTATAAAATAATTGCTGTAAATTGATAACTTAAGTTAGTTTGAAAATCACTTAAAGCTTTTTCGCTCTTAATGTAAAGAACAAAAAATTTGACAATTCAGTGCGAAAAAGGTCTAAGTGACATTTTTTCAAAAAACTTCTTTATTTGTGAAAATACAAACATGTTTTAAAAACCTGTGATTAGAGCAGACTATAATCAATAAAACTTGAAATTATATAGCCTTCATTGTTTGAATTATTGTGTTGATACAGTTTTTACCTTCTCCTGAACAATTTTGAAAAATGCACTTAGAGCTGTTTCGCTTTCACCCCTCGGTATGCACCTTTAAGAGCCCCTTTAAGACAACCAAGAGTTATACACCGGAAGCGACCTTGTTAAAGCTGACCTCCCGTCGGCTGCCTTTCGGACTGATCTAATTTCGGCCCGGGGTTTTAATAAGGGTCGGTGTCACATATAGACTATTAGCGTATTATGCGCTATTTATATTAAGAGTGGGCATGCTCATTTAAGGGCCCCTTGCGGACAAACACGAGTTTTCCCACGGAAGCGAACTAGTGCACACTGAACTCACGTCGGCTACCTATCGGGATGAACTAGTTGCGGCTCGAGGTTTTAATTAGGGTCGGCGTCAGATACAGCCTATTATGTGTATAATGAGCTATTTACATTGCGAGTGGATATGCACCTATAACGGCAGCTTTCGGACAAAGAAGAGTTATACCCCGGATCCGACCTAGTGCACGCTGAACTCCCGACGGCTGAAAGTCGGTCTGATCTAGTTTCGACTGTTATCCCCCGGAAGCGACCTAGTGCAAGCTTTACTCTCGATGGCTGCCTGTCGGGCTGATCTAGTTTTGGCCCGGGGTTTGAATTGGGTCGGCGTCACCTACAGCCTATTAAGCGTATTATGCTCTATTTACATGGCGAGTGGGTATGCACATTTTTGGGCCCCTTTCGGACAAACAGGAGTTATCCCCCGAAAGCGACCTTGTGCACACTGAACTCCCGTTAGCTGCCTGTCGGGCTGATCTAGTTTCGGCCCTGTGTTTTAATAAGTGTCTAAGTCACCTTAAGCCAAAATAGCGCATTATGTACTATTTACATGGCGAGTGGGTATGGACCTTTAAGGGTCGCATTCGGACAAATAAGAGTAATCACCCGCATGCGACCTAGTGCAAGCTGAACTCCCGTCGGCTGCATGTCGGGCTGATCTAGTTTCGTCCCTTTGATTTTAATTAGGGTTGGCGTCACCTACAGCCTATTTTGCGTATTATGCATTATTTTATGGCGAGTGGGTATGCACCTTTAAGGGTCCCTTTCGGACAAACAAGAGTTTTCCCCCGGAAGCGACATAGTGCACGTTGAACTCCCGTCGGCTACCTGTCGGACTGATCTTGCTTCAGCCCGAGGTTTTAATTACGGTCGGCGTCACCTACAGCCTATTTATTATGCACTATTTACATGGCGAGTGTGTATGCATTTTTAAGAGCCCCTTTCGGAAAAAAAGAGTTATTCCCCTGAAGCGACCTATTGCACGCTGAACTCCTGTCGGCTTTCTGTCGGGCTGATCTAGTTTCGGCCCGGGGTTTTAATTAGGGTCGGCGCCATCTCCAGCCATTTAAGCGTATGTATTATGCTCTATTTACATGGCGAGCGTGTATGCATCTTTAAGGGCCCCTTTCGTTCAAATAAGATTTATTAACCAGTGCACGCTTAACTCCCGTTGGCTTTCTGTCGGGCTGATCTAGTTTTGGACCGGGGTTTAAATTAGGCGTCACCTGCGGCGAGTTTAGCGTATGTATTATGTTCTAGTTACTTGGCAAGTGGGTATATACCTATAATGGTTATTTTTGGACAAACAAGAGTTATCCCCCGGAAGCGACCTTGTGCGTTTAACTCCCGTCGGCTGTCTATGGGGCTAATCTAGTTGCGGCTCGAGGTTTAAGTTAGGGTTTGCGTCACCTTCAGCCTATTTAGTGAATTCGGCGCTATTTACATGGTGAGTGGGTATGCACCTATAATAGCCCCGTTCGGACAAACAAGAGTTATTCCCCGAAAACGACCTAGTGTTCATGAACCTTTAAGGGCCTTTTTTCGGACAAACATGAGTTATACCCCGGAAGTGACCTAGTGCATGCTGAACTCAGGTCGGCTGCCTGTCGGGCTGATCCAGTTTTTAACCTGGGTTTTATAAGGGTCGGCGTCACATACAGGCTTTTTAGCCTATATGACGTAATTAACATGGCGAGTGGGTATGCACCTTTACGGGCCGCTTTCGGACAAACAAGAGTAATCTCCTGGAGGCGACCTAGTGCCCGCTAAACTCCCGTCGGCTTCTTGTCGGGCTGATCCAGTTTCGGCCCGGGGTTTTAATAAGGGTTGTCGTCGTATAAAACCTACAACGTATACAACGTCGTATTTAGCGCATGAGGCGCTATTTACATGGCGAGTTGGTGTGCACCTTTAAGGGCTGCTTTCGGACAAACAAGAGTCATCCCACCGGAAGCTACCTAGTGCACGCTGAACTCACTTCGGCTGCATGTCGGGCTGATCTATTTTCGGCCCGGGTTTTAATTAAGGTCGGCGTCAGAAAACATCCTATTTTGCGGGTTAGGCGCTATGTACATGGCGAGTGTGTATAAGAGCCGCTTTCGGACAAACAAGAGTTATCCCTGGAAAGCGACATAGTGCACGCTGAACTGGCGTCGGCTGCCTGACGGGCCAACCTAGTTTTGACCCGGGGGTTTAAATAGAGTCGGCGACACATACAGCCTATTTAGCGTATAAGGAGTTTTTGAGATGGCGAGCGAATATAAACCTTTAAGTGCCGCTTTGGGACAAAAAAGAGTTATTCACCGGAAACGACCTATTGCACGCTGAACTCTCGACGGCTGCATGTAGGGCCAATGTAGTTGCGGCCGGGGGTTTAATTAGGTCCGGCGTCACCTACAGCCTATTTAGCATATTATGCGCTATTTACATTGCGAGTGGGTATACAGCTTTAAAGTCAGTGTTCGGACAAACAACTTATCCCCCGGAAGCGACATAGTGCACGCTGAACTTATGTCGGCTGCCTGTCGGGATGACATAGTTTCGATCCGAGGTTTTAATTATGGTGTACGTCACATACAGCCTATTTAGCGTAATAGTCGCTATTTACATTACGAGGTTAAGGGCCGCTTTCGGAAGCGACATTGTGCACGCTGAACTCACGTCGGCTGCCTGTCGGGTTGATCTGGTTTCGGCCCGGGGTTTGAAGTTGTCTCTTCGTCACATAAGCCTACTTCGCGTAGTATGCTCTATTTACATCTCGAATGGGTATGCACTTTTAAGGGGCGCTTTCGGACAAACAACAGTTATCCCGAGGAAGCGACCTAGTGCACACCGAAATCCCTACGGCTGCCTTCCGGGCTGATCTAGTTTCGGCCCGGGGTTTTTATTATGGTCCGCGTCACCTACAGCCTATTTAGCGTATAATGCGCTATTAACATTGCGAGTTGGTATGCACCTTAAAGGGCCGCTTTAGGACTAACAAGATTTTTTTTATCTAAAAGGACTAGCAATCATGATACATCAACTATCTCCGGAATCCACCGTGAGATTTAAGCAATAAATCGTCTGCTGATCCAGAGCGCGGGACTAGTTAACATATTAACATTTTGACAATAGTCCGAACGCGTGTCACACATTTGAATGGAATGAAAAAAAAAACAGTGTAAATAAAGAAGAGGATAACATTATAATTGGTGCCACTTGTGGTATTTGGTTACCTACGTTAAGGGTAACTTGCTGATGCTCGATTGGTTATTGTCGGCTCGGGTACTACTTAAATGTACCCCGGGTACTCTTAAATAAACTTTAATGTATCTCTGGTACAAAAAATATACTGAAAGTAACCCGGAAATTTTTACGCGAAATTGGCCGTTGTCGGCGAATTATTTTAAATTATGTATGTTTATATTTATGTCAATATTCTGTAAAATTGCCGCTATATTATCACAACTCTCACTTAAAAAAGCACAATGAAGCAGGCTTTGTTCAAAGAGAATTTTGTTATGTTTTCCGTAGCGCGTTTTACGTCATCGGATTTTGGGCGGGAATAAAACTCGGTTAAAGTCTAAATTGGCTGGGTACGTGTAAGTATATTTTCTGTACCCGGAGTACATTAAGGTTAAAATGTTTTGTTGCGTGATATCTTGTTAATTAGTTTTTGAATATTTTTTTGAGGTGAGGCATGAACCGTGTTTGAATTGTGTGCTGTATGTATAATACCTTTAGGGATTGAATCTTGAGTATTACAAGCAATTAAAAGCAATGAAAAGCAACGGAGATGAAAGATTAGATCGCATACATAGTGCGGATAAATATGACACGTTTGTTCAGGGTTATGAATGCAAAAGATATCATTCAATACCGTTTCAATTATTCGTAATTCTAAAGACTTCGTGCAATCATGATAAACGTTTTGGTCTTTATTTGAAGAGGCGATGAATCTCAAAATAGTTTTTTGCAAGGCTATTGCAGTCGTAAATTAATTATATATGCAGATCGTTTGTCAATAAGAACGATTAAAAGCTTTATTTGGTTATGATTCTGAGTGCAATTCCATTTGTATTCTTCTTCATTCAGTGTTAATATTGAGTGGTTGCTAAAAAGCACATAATAGGTCCAATAGAAATACTTTGGTACATTTGATCATTAAATTTAAATGAAATGAAATACTCGTCGCTTTTTAAACAACTTTAACACAAAATTGCAAAACAATATCTGTTAATACAGTACTCGAGCACATGCCGTGTATGACAGTAATTTGGAGAGAACGCCATATATATTAATTATTCTTAGCTCTCGCTTTATACTCTTGCTTTTGTGCTTTGTTACAATGTTTGGAAATATGTTCAATGTTTTTTTTGCCATAAAAGACATATTAAAACCGGGTTTCTCCCTTACTGAATTAAACTGGTTTAAGTAAAACTAGTAACCCCTAGACCCGAGGGCTTATTAATTTAACTTAAACTGATAAACTTAAACCGCAATGCACATGACTTACACATTTAGTATATAGAATATAAAAAAAATCTACCGAACTATTTAACATTATGCCCCTGAGGTCAAAACTTGATAACCCTTTGTTCTGTCCTGTAAATTACCAATACAAATGAATACAAAATCTGCAATATTCAGATAAAGTAATCAAACATGTCACATAATTATAAAATGTTGGGTATTTTTTAACTGAAATTGAAAAGATTCTAAATCTTCGTATATTGAAAGACTCCGAAGACGGGAGTTAAGCTTGCACTAGGTCGCTTCTGGGGGATAACTCTTGTTTGTCCGAAAAGGGCCATTAAAGGTGTATACCAACTTGCCATGTAAATAAAGCCTCATTCGCTAAATAGGCTGTAGATGACGCAGACCCTAATTAAAACACCGGGCCGAAACTACATCAGCCCGACAGAAAGCCAACGGGAGTTCAGCTTGCGCTAGGTCGCTTCCGGGGGATAGCTCTTGTTTTTGGTCCAAAATGGACCCTTTAAGGTGCATACACACTCGCCATGTAAATGAAGCCTAATATATACGTTTGAAAGGCTGTAGGTGACGCCGACCCTAATTAAAACCCAGGGCCGAAACTAGATCAGCCCGACAGGCAGCCAACGGGAGTTCAGCGTGCACTAGGTCTCTTCCTCTGCCCTTAAAGGGGCATACCCGCTCACTGACGCATACGAGATGAAGGCTAAATAGGCTGCATGCACGGGGCCGATCCTAATTAAAAGTCCCGGCCAAAACTAGGTCAGCCCGACAGGCAGTCGACGGCTAGTCAGCGTGCACTAGGTCTCTTCCGGGGGATAACTCTTGTTCGTCCGAAAGGGGCCCTTAAAGGGGCATACCCGCTCACTGACGCATACGAGATGAAGGCTAAATAGGCTGCATGCACGGGGCCGATCCTAATTAAAAGTCCCGGCCAAAACTAGGTCAGCCCGACAGGCAGTCGACGGCTAGTCAGCGTGCACTAGGTCTCTTCCGGGGGATAACTCTTGTTCGTCCGAAAGGGGCCCTTAAAGGGGCATACCCGCTCACTGGGAAATGACGCATACGAGAAATAGGCTAAATAGGCTGCATGCACGGGGCCGACCGTAATTAAAACTTCCGGCCGAAACTAAATCAGCCCGATAGGCAGTCGACGGCTGGTCAGCGTGCACTAGGTCTCTTCCGGGGGATAACTCTTGTTCGTCCGAAAGGGGCCCTTAAAGGGGCATACCCACTCATAGGCAAAAATGGCGCGTAATAGGCTAAATAGGTTGCACTTGGCTCCGATTCTTATTAAAAGTCCCGGCCGAAACTAGGTCAGCCCGACAGGCAGTCGACGGCTGGTAAGCGTGCACTAGCACTCTTCCGGGGGATAACTCTTGTTCGTCCGAAAGGGAACCTTAAAGGGGCATACCCACTCACAGGCAAAAATTGCGCATAATAGGCTAAATAGGTTGCACTTGGCTCCTATCCTAATTAAAACTCCCGGCCGAAACTAGTTCAGCCCGACAGGCAGTCGACGGCTGGTCAGCGTGCACTTGGTCTCTTCAGGGGGATAACTCTTGTTCGTTGTATGTTTCAACCTATGTATTAAAAGGCTAAATAGGCTAAATAAGCTGAAAATGCTGTAAAATAGGCTAAATAGGCTAATTAGGATGTACCGTATGTTTCAACATTTGTACTTAACTTTCTAAATAGGCTAAAAAGGCTGTTAAATAGGATAAATAAGCTAAATACGATGTATGTTTCAAGCTATGGCTAAATAAGCTGAAAATGCTGTTAAATAGGCAAAACAGGCTAAATACGATGTATGTTTTAACCTATGTTCTAAACTTTCTAAATAGGCTGAAAAGGCTGTTAAATATGCTAAATAGGATGTATGTTTCAACCTATATACTAAATAGGCTAAATAGGCTGTTAAATAGGCTAAATCGGCTAAATAGGATGCATGTTTCAACCTATGTACTAAATAGGCTAAATAGGCTGAAAATGCTGTTAACTATGTACTTAATAGGCTAAATAGGCTGAAAATGCTGTAAAATAGGCTAAATAGGCTAAATAGGATGTATGTTTCAACCTATGTACTAACTAGGCTAAATAGGCTAAATAGGTTGAAAAGGCTGTTAAATAGGCTAAATAGGTTAAATAGGCAAAATAGGATGTATGTTTCAACCTAAATACTAAATAGGCTAAATAGGCTGTTAAATAGGCTAAATCGGCTAAATAGGATGCATGTTTAAACCTATGTACTAAATAGGCTAAATAGGCTAAATAGGCTGAAAATGCTGTTAACTATTTACTTAATAGGCTAAATAGGCTGAAAATGCTGTTAAATAGGCTAAATAGGCTAAATAGGATGTATGTTTCAACCTATGTACTTAATAGGCTATATAGGCTGAAAAGGCTGTTAAATAGGCTAAATAGGCCTAATAGGATGTATGTTTCAACCTTTATACTAAATAGGCTAAATCGGCTAAATAGGCTGAAAATGCTGTTAAATAGGCTAAATAGGCAAAATAGGATGTATGTTTCAACCTATGTACTAAATAGGCTAAATAGGCTGAAAAGACTGTTAAATAGGCTAAATAGGCAAAATAGGATGTATGTTTCAACTTATATGCTAAATAGGCTAAATAGGCTGAAAATGCTGTTAAATAGGCTAAAAAGGCTAAATAGGCAAAATAGGATGTATGTTTCAACCTATATACTAAATAGGCTAAATAGGCTGTTAAATAGGCTAAATCGGCTAAATAGGATGCATGTTTCAACCTATGTACTAAAAAGGCTAAATAGGCTGAAAATGCTGTTGACTATGTACTTAATAGGCTAAATAGGCTGAAAATGCTGTTAAATAGGCCTAATAGGCTAAATAGGATGTATGTTTCAACCTATGTACTAAATAGGCTAAATAGGCTAAATAGGCTGAAAAGGCTGTTAAATAGGCTAAATAGGCTAAATAGGATGTATGTTTCAACCTATATACTAAATTGGCTAAATAGGCTAAATAGGCTGAAAATGCTGTTAAATAGGCTAAATATGCTAAATAGGCAAAATAGGATGTATGTTTCAACCTATGTACTAAATAGGCTAAATAGGCTAAATAGGCTAAATAGGCTAACTTCACACACGTCATAGTGCCAGCAGAGCCAGGTGTTGAACCTTGAAACAAGTCTTCATTCATGCGCTGCCCCTTGAAAATAAAAAAAATGGTTGAATGTGTGTACCTAGCGCATTGCCACCACCTATGATTGTAGTGATTCCTGACCGTGATGAGGTTATGGCTGGGACACATGCCTTGCCACTTTCAACATATGGGGGAGAGTGTTCAGTTTGTACACCTTTTTCATCAATGCTGTATATACATTTCAGGCTTATTTGTAGATTATTGTTCTTGATGACTGTTTCTAGATTGTCAAAGTATGAGAATACTGCCTGCTCAGTTGTGGATTTTGCTCTACACTGACTAAGGGCTCTAGGTTTCACTACCTTTATTTCAGGCCAACGTCTTCTGAAACCATGAAACCACTTGATCTTATTCTTGCCAGGGACCTTTACAAATAGGTCCCTGTTTATGCCGAGTTTTATTACTCTTAAATGAATGCAGATGAACCTTATTTCTACTTATTATTATTTGATTATCAGATCGATAACAGAAAATATTGAAATCTTCAAATATATTCTATAAAATCGTTTCGCCTCTAGTTTTGTTCAGGGACCTATACAAACATATATGTCCCTGTTTTTTTTCTTCAGTACCGTTTTGGAGGCGCGCGCGAGTTTTCAGGGGCGGTAATCCGGGAGTTATCAATTTCTGGGATTGTCTATATTATGACAAACCTATTTAAACTTGAGATATATGCATATTTTCAAAGAATAAAATGCCCCCAGCTTTCCTAAACCAGTATGTTGTCAATACAGTACATTGAATGCTGATAATTCTTCTCGTTTAACAGATAAAATGACATGTCATCCGAGATTGCCTTACAGTAATGCACACAGATCTTTGCGGTAAAGAAACACAATATCTGGTTGTTACAATACTCATACCAGTCCTTCTATTGTGTGATCAGCCAAGCATTGGCTCCGGCAAAAAAAAACGCTGTCGAAAGATACCAACGGACGGTTTAAAGCAGTGAACTTTGGCAGCATAATACCAATGCACTGAATGATTTTCAATGAAACCAACGGATTGTTAAAATCCTTTATTTGTTGCAGCATATCGATAATGTAACTAGTCACTTGTGACTAGTTCAATTTAAGCCTTATTTTTTGAGGACAAAGACGACCAAACAATTAGGTGTGAGCATGTGACGCACTTTAAACTAAATTACATATTCAATGGGATGGTCCATTGTTAGTGCTATACCATTATATTTATCACTCAACAATTTGAAAAGCAATCAATATGCAATTATTTCAGTCATAAAAGCTTTACTTAGATCCGCTTATTGATTTGATTGTCTACAGAACAAATGTATTGCGAAAACGCTAATGATTAGGGCGTGCAATGTTAATGTGAATGTTCATGACTAACGCATTCTTGATCACTGGGATACGTCGAAGTCTTTTGTGATTGTTTAAGATTTAGAAAATAACACACGCATGGTTGACCATAATTAAATGCCATATAATAAAAAAAAATATTGAGAAAAAATATGTGTACAGTAAACATATTACATATGTGCAGGACAATTTAATAATTCAGCTTATTTTGGTTAAATAATGCTTGAATCAACATTATATCTTATTAAATTCTACATGTACAGTTATATTTTGTAACTGCGTCCTTCTTAATCTGTATGAAAATGCACAGAATATGAGTTTAAAATAAAGAATTATCTGGCATTATTCGCCATATGATTGCTTTTATGTTGAGTTTACAGTTATGTATTTCTTACAAATTCCTTGCAAAGTTTGCCTATCCTGGCGGATTACGGTTACCACTACAATCACTTGTATATTTCTCTAATATATTGCATGATAAATCTGTATCTTTAATGGATTGAAATCAATACACTGTAAAATATGTGGATATTTTCTATAAAAAAGCATGTTGCACTATGACTCAACCTATTTTCTTAGATTCATTTTGTTACTATGTATTAAATAAATATCATGTTGAAATAAAGATCATTGACTGTAAGCAGTTTTATAATATATTTGACAAAACGTAAATATTTAGCTTTTTTCCTCATATTTAGATTATTTTAATGAAAATCATGTGATTCTAAGCCGAACAAGGTGTCGCGCAGTGCTCGCGCATGCGCACTCGTCTTAAGCTGAAAACAAAAATGGTGGATCACACGTCTTTCGTTAGGTGAAATAAAAATATTTAAATCACCGTTATAAAACGCGCATCGAGACCTAATACACACAGTATAATGACAGGTCGCCCATTGTCAATTAAAGGGACATGTTCGTATTTTAACTGTCCCGTGCCAATAAAGTTTAATTGATACTAAATGTGCTAAGTTTTGAAGCTGTTTCGGACAGACAAAGATGGCTGGTACCCGAACACAGCTCTTTTTACCGAGTTAAAAAGTCATTTTAGGTTGATATTTGACGACATATACCTCTAAAATGTAATATTGCTAATGTCCCAGGCATGGGTGATAAAGTGTAAGGGACACAAAATATAATTAACTGGTTATTTAGCGGGGGTTTTTATTTGTGAACTGAAGGAAACATAACTGGAAAACATTAAAATATGCAATAGACACTGAAAGCATGCTCATAATGTTCACACAACGTATATAATGAGTGTCCCGTAAACTGCGGTAAGATACGTTCACAAATATTTTTAACACATATTTGGTATAAAATAATGTAAATATAGTTTGAATTATATGTATATGACATTATCAGTGGTCACATTATATGTTTATTTTAGTAATAAGACTTATTGTATGAGAATTAAAACAACACAAATGGACAAAATTCGAATTTTTAATTGTTGCGTACATTTTGTATAAGATACGTTAACACTCTCTCGACTGAATAATCCAAATGAACACAACTATGATATTCGAGGATAAGATTACTTAATCGCCTGCTCTATAATGACAAAATATATCACATGTATTGTAATTCGAACCACAAACATTATGATGGTAATAAAAACTAAAAATGTGTGTAAGATACGTTATGGTAAGATACGTTAATATGCTTTCATGTAATCAGTTTCCTATTTGTCAAAATCCTATATTTAGATTCTTTAAACCACACACATGCATAACTAACATAAGATAGACTCGACAGAACCATGTTCTTGGGTAATTACCATAGTTTTGTAGGCAGGTTGATTAGAACTTGATATAGAGTTTGATTTTGGACCCGTGGTTAATTTAATACGTCAAAGCTGGATTAAGTAACCGTTTTATAATAATTCGTTTTGTGTTTTGCATGATATTATACTTTAAACTTAATATTTAAAGGTCTTGTTAATGAATATATGTTCTGTTTAGTGCATAGAACGTAACAAACAGGCTTAACGTATCTTACATAAAGTTAACGTATATTACACGCTCTATGTTATGTTTAGGGCACAATGTTTATAAGATGCTTTTTATTATGTCAGTAAATGCGTGCTTGGTTGATATAACAAGGGTCAAACTTACATTACAATGAAAGTATGAATATAGTTTGAAGGAGTATTAGGCCTTGTGTTTTTGATATTGTATTTAACGTATCTTACAATTTTGCTAACGTATCTTACATTTCTATCCGAACTACACCATTGGGTAAATCTGAAAGAATACAGTGATAGGGAAATAGTTTGAATGTGAATGACCTGCAGGAACATGGTAATTTTAATAAGTGGACATGTTACAGGAGTGGATGAGCTAGATACCTTCATGAAATGCGCAATGACCTAAAGCAGTTTGTTGCAAAATCTGTGTTTCATGGAGAATGTAGACTTTAATTAACGTATAAAATTCCCATTAATGAAGACCGCTGTCTTTTTTTATTTATCATATCTAATAGCTGTCACTTTGTTAGTACATGATCTTTTCTTGGCACTGTATACAGTTAAGATGATAAAAACAATCACAACATTTATAATTAAAAAGAACTTGACAACGAGAGTGCTCCTTCTTTTAAATTTCATACGATTTTTATACACATCACATTTATTTAAAAATTATTGTGATTATACCGGTATATGACTACCAACGCGCTACTTATAATGTTAGTCTTCTGCAGACAGAGTTTGATAATGATCTAACTTGATTCTTTTACAGAATAAACAATGAACTAAAGTGATTTGTTTATAAGCACATGTAGCAATTTGCATAATTTCTCTTTTTCATTGAAAATGTAGACTGTGTTTTTTATTAATGGAATTTTGTAGATACAGCCACTGCAATAATAAAACATCCACTAATTAATAGTTTAAACAGATATTGAGCAACAGACTAAGCACGAAGTTGTTCTCCAAGAAAGATTCACACTGTAAGATACGTTAACATTTGTAGTGGCATACGATGCCAACATATCGTTCCAGTGTGGCTTACATGGGATGATTTGAAACTCAAAATGCATAATGTATATATATAAATATTTTTTCAGCTTAAACTAGCAAGCATCTTAAGATAAAAAGGAGTTTAGTTGACTCTAAGGTTAAATGTAAGATACGTTAACAAGTTTAAGTTTTTTGCGGTTATTGCAGCAAGTGGTCTTGTTAAGACTTTTAAAACGATTTTACTACTAGAGAAAGGCAAGTCAGTCATTCCTTGATATATTTTTGTTCTAAAAAGCGCTTTGTGCAATGCATGATATACTTTTGTAAGATACGTTAAAAAGCAGTACAATTCCTATAATCAAAATATGAACCATTCCCTGCACACATGAACTGCAAAGTATTTCACTGTAAATGAGATACTTATAGACTGATGTAATGACAGCGATGATTTGGAAGAATCTGTTTTTCTTACAAGTACACTATACATGTCAGGAAGCCATCCTTGATCTCGTTTATTTTATATATATTTACTCTAACTTTTATGATAAATTATTCTTAAAAAGGTAAAGTCATGCGGAAAAACTTATCATGGTTATTATAATATAGCATTCCTTCACTCAAATGAATAATATATCCTTGGATAGTTGTCATTTTTGTAGTTTTAATTTGAAATGATATAATATATAACGTATCTTACGTTTTATATACGATTTTTAGTGACTGTCATGTTTTATTGATAGCACACACAATGTACCCATATTCGATTTTTCATCATTCAAAGTCTAAAGTTTCAATAGGTTGCATCAAAATTTCACTAAGTGAAGTTTGTTTTTAACCACTTTTAAAAATGAAAATGTCCCTTTAATTGACAATGGGCGAGGTATGTTTTCAAAATGAGTTAGCATGTATATTTATGTTAGATGATGCTGATAAAGTCATTTAATCATTTAGAAAATATTTGCCTCCGGTAGAGGATAGATTTCAAAATGGCGGAAATGTATGTTAAACAAGCCGACATGTACCAATTTATAAGAATCATTACGTTTATATTAGATTATACTGATTGTTAAAATTTATATAAACCGATGAATAATTTAAAGTATGTTGTCTTGGAAATATTTGAAAGGCATATACGATTTAAATTCTGTTGTTTTTATTTGGATCGGAATTTGGGGGAAAATGGCAGTATTGTAGGCGTAACAATGAGTTTATGGTATATATTTTGGACGAAGCATCAAGTGTATTTAAACATTATTAAAATATAAGTGGAAGCTAATAACGGTGATTTCAATGATGTTTTCACCTTAAGAAAGACGTGTAATCCACCATTCTGTAAAATCACCAATGTCGAAAGAACAAGACATATTGTTTTCAATGTTATTTTTAATTTATTTTGGTATGTGTGAATTGTTTATGCAATAATAGCGAAAATACACATTTTCTCGGACATGATCATCTGTGGGCGCTCGAAAAAATGCATTCCTGTCCGAGTGCGCAGCACGATGGCAGGAACGGATTTTTTCGAGCGCCCGCAGATGATCATGCCCTCGAAAACCTGTATTATCCCTATATTAAAAACCATTATTTAGCTATAAGATCGTATAAGGGTGCATGTGTTCAAAACTCAATATCTCAAGAACTATTATAGATAGAAATCTTAAACTTTGAATTTGACTTATGTTTGCATTCATCTTTTAACAAATGACAAAAAAACGAATATGTGATATTTCCTCGTTTGTACAGATTTCTTTAGCCTATAACACATATATATAATTATTTATGATAATCTAAAAATAGAAAAAGGATTTTATAAAATGTGTTTTTTTTCACCGAAATAACAATGTGTTTATTTTCATTGCTGTTATTTCACTGCAGAAATGTCATATTTTATCATTAGGTATAAAAGAAAATTGTATGCATTTTAGACTGCCAATTACTTTACAAAATATGTTAATCTTTGACACAATTTATATGTCTGTCATCGTTTTACATATTCTACTTCACTGTTTTATATACTAGTATATGATGCATAGGATATGATGACAAGTAATATTTGAAGTATGTACGAATTTACTTATTTACGATATTATAATTAATGTATATCTATAAAATCTATTATAACTGCATGTCATGTAAACGTGCATTTATTTTATTGTATTTATCAGTGCCAAACTGTTGGCAAGGCTAAGCAGAAAACAACTGCCATTCAACAGATTGAAAGATGAAAATGATGTTGTTTCTATAAACGAGCTGCAGGAAACATTGTGTTTGAGTTTTGTATTAAAATGTATGATTTAAAGATTAAGCAGCCATACTTACAGTATTTGCTTTATTATTCGAAATTAAATGTCATCGTAGCCAGTTATGTTATGCTGCGCAAATGTCTCCGATGGTGGATTCAAGAATTATGTTTTATTATTTTATAATGTAAGGTATTCAGTCAGTAAGATATAGAGAATAGTATGTAAGTGTGATTGTGAACTTGAATTTTTTCTACGAGGAAACTCTATTCCAAGACTCTGAGTCGATGTCCCGTAAATTTCCCAATTAATTCCGATGTTGAACCAGAAGGGTAAAAGTCAGTGTTAAATACATTTTTTTAGAGAGAGGCTTGTGAAACAGCTAACAGTTTTAACTCTTTCTTAGCCTGTTGAACCCCCCCCCCCCCCCCCCACACCGTCCTCCAGATATTTATCTAAAAAAATGTATACCACCTGTAAATCAAATCAGAATGATGTATGCGGGAAAAAGTCACATTATATTACCAATGTATTTTCAAACATGCTTGACAACGCATAATTAGTTTTTGAGTATTTTACGTTTGCTAAAACACGGTGGCACGCATTTTGTACTGATGTTATCAAAATCTGTATCACAGTTGACATGTCGTTACATTCCCATATTGTTCGGTGCGTTATATGCGAACGATTTGTAAGTTAGCAACATTGGAACCATAATATTTTTATCGTTTGACGATCGATATGTATTTTACCTTACCAAACAGTAGTGTAGTGTTTGCATTATAAACGATTGCATGCGTTGTCACTTTGTGGAACAACAGCCGGTGTTATAGCACAGATTTCAAAAAATTTCCAATCTACAACTCGTAAAGCATGAACATAGATACTTTTATCTTTAAGACGACCTTTCAACCAACGAAGAAGAAATTCCGCAATGGCGGTAAATAGTGTATATTAACATCTCATTTCTGCTATTTATGACAATTACGCGAATGTTTTTATTTTCTTTAATTTGGTTGAATGTTTATTTCATTATTTAATTTATTGTTAATACCCACTTGTTGGATAATATTACCACATCGTTCACCGGAACGAATTATTTATTCGCTTATGTATGAATCTTATATCGTTAGGTTGGTATCTTTATTGTAATCAGGCCAGCTAGCTCAGTTGGTAGGGCTTATAATTTAAATCCTCCGAGAATAGCGCGTTTGATCATCAGCCTTGCTACCTAACATTAAAAGGGATAGTGCATGAAATCCTGTTTACGGCCGTTTTTCAAATCTCTCACTTTGGGTAGCTTTACGTTTACTTTATATTTGCATGCCTCGTTATATTGTTTGCTTTACATCAACATAAAATAAAATATTCAATAAAAAATAACTTAATTTAAGTTATATGTTTGTGAATTGGATATCATAAGTTATTGTACACTGAAACTAAATGGTCGTTTGTTCCGAACTATTCCTCTTCATAATATTTGCCAACTGAAAATGCCGTTAACCAAAGCTGAGGATTTAGTCCGCAGCCTTTAAACGAAGAAACCTTAGCAGTTGTTAAGGAATAACTGCGAGCATTTCGCAATATTTTGCAAAACAGGAAGAGCCGTGTCGAGGCAAGTGAGTAAACGAAAAAGAGAGGCTTTGAATAGACTTGTTCACGAGATAAATAGGGCTGTAAATAAATCAAGTGGGCAGAAGGCTGTAAAGAAATCAAGTGGGTCAAGTTTATTAAATTCAGATATTATTCAAAGCCAGTGCGCTTCAACTTACACGAATGCGTTTTCAGTTAAATAATACATTTTATAGATTTTTATGACTCAACGTTGATTTGACATAAATTTATAATTAAATGTATCATTATTAAATGTATCGGAAATAAACGACCGTGAACTGAGTACCTTGGTTCCTTCCCCATAAGAAACATTACTAGTTATGATTCACGGAAACCTGCATGTAACGAAATTGTTTAGACAAAATAATACCGAAACACTTGTACATATTCATTGTTGATAATGACTTATGCGTATCAGAAGTAATCCAAATTGTGAATTCTTCTTGCGCAGACACAACTAACATAATATGGATAAAGTTTTTTAGTATCACAAGACTGCTGTATCGAGGTTTATTTGACTTTATTGGAATATGTTTTGCATTATAGATAAGACAACAGCTACTGAACAAACTAATTAAAGACCACTTATCAATTATTAGGAATAAACCGCAACTACCATTCCAATATAAATTAACATACACGTTAAGCTTATATATGCGTGCACCATTTATTGAACACCATTGAAAGGCATTTTTACATTTGATCAAAAATTGTCCGATGAATCAGAGCTTAGTAATTTCTTAGTAACAGTTAATCGTGGACATTTGACCAATGTTGTAAGTTTTTTACCTTGAATTAAGAAACATTCCGCAATTCTATTTAAAAAGAAAATCCCGCTTCATATAATAATGGCAGGAAATCTAAGTCAAATCCCATTTAAGACGCTTAAATCGAAAACAACACACAATATCAACAAATAGTTTCATCACAATTTTTCTGTTGAATCCTCCTAACTAGTGTTGATCGAAATTGAAATTAATGTTATGTTGTCAAATCACCCACCTTCGTATAGCATCTTAACACTATTGCTATTTAATTTTGGTACAACGTCGAATAATCATAATTTAAATATTATATAATTAGTTAAAAGACTCATAATAAACATGTTAAGCACCTAAATGGTGTTTTAACAAATATATATACCCTGAAACAGTTATAATGATGCCCTAAACATTTTATTTGTTTGTTTTAATGCTGATTGAGGTTTGTGTTATTTTGCACATATTGATTTAATTCATACATAAACAATACGACGGAACTTGTATCAATCAGTCAATTTAGAAAAAAAGTTAGATACAAGTGTAAATGTTTTAATCTGCACTTTTAACAATTAATATTGGTTTTAAATGGAATTTGTTGTGTTGTAATGTCGAGAGGCCACTAAGATTACTAAGAAAACAACAATAACAGGCAGTGTGCATTATCTTATTTAAAGCCGAACATTTACTATGTGTGACACGGGCCATAATATTTGAAATATTGTACCCATTCCAAGCCAATGTTCTCACTTACAATTGCACAAATACCTTCTCTTAATCGAAAACCTGACACATTAAAATTCGGGATTTAATTGATGTGTTTCAGAAATATCATTAATGCTTTAAAATTTAACAACGAAACAATTATCCTATGTCTACATAGTTGTAATGTTTTCTAAACAAACTCTTGTATTCTTCATGGATCATCATATCGTATAATCTTAAAATCTAAGATACGCGAATGTTTCCATACATCCACGCATTGTTATCAATTAAATAACATTTATTTTCTCAATCAGAACTCGTTGAGTCCTTGTGTTATATTTTAACAAATTGTTGTTGAGTGCTTATATATACCTCATTGGAAACGTTAATAAGTCAATGTTTCTAAAGACAACGTATGCACGTTGAGGAGACATATCGGCGGTCTGCTAATACTCAATTACTTTGTTACAAAAGATGTATATGATTTTTTTCAAAAGTGACGAAATATTTATATCTGTATATTTCTATATGTTTTTAATGCTTATTTGTCATTCCATTATCTTAGTTTTAAATGACCAAATGGGAATTTGTTTGGCAAATATCAAGAAAAAGCATTTTTCACAATTGTATATGGATGCGCGGCATTTACCGAACTTGTTAAACCCACATATTTCGCATCCGTAGTTTAAAGTCTTACCAAAGTTTATATCAAGATGTTTTAGATTATTTATTTCAGCATGAAGACTTTTAAGACCAATTCCAGAAAAAAAATCAGCATTGAGTAAAAACAAGCCCGTGTTATTTGTTTCTGTACCTAAATAAATGAAGTCATGAACTAAATGTAATTATTTACCTCTAAATGTAAACTTTTAATATATAAAAAACTGTCATTCGTTTATAGTAAAAACCATTTCCTTACTTTTGCTGATTTTATCTATAGTCACTAAAATCTTGCAAGATTCACACTTTAGTGGTTATATGTTCGTTGTAAGTCAACAGTAGAAATATGTTTATTTCCTGTGTTTTTAAATGGATCGTTCTTCGAAACTATGTATTTTTTGTATTGACTTCAAATGCACGTTGTTCTTGTATATGTATGTTAACAACAATAAGCTTTATATGCTTAAGTCAAAATTATTTTGTTTCTACTCTTTCTCAAAACAAGATGAATAAAGGCTCCGTTACCACTGAAATCGCAATTTTATGTCATATGATGTCATTCGTGGTATATACGATTTTTTACAGTAACGATAATTTCACGGCAGTGTTTTTCCGTCGAGAAATTTCCATTTCAGTATTTTTGTTAAAATCAAAATTAAATTAAAATCAAAGATAACGTAATAATGCTTACTCGAAGCTTTCATGTGATAGACGTACCTATAATCATCCTCTGTGGTGAGTAAAGTAATTCCGATCGAATGGTGAATAGACCGTGTCAAAGTACGTTTAACATAAGGTTCAGATGTTAAACAACGCCTCTGACAGGTAGCATTGTCACAACTACATGAGCAAGGGATTAAGTCGTCTATTCATAAGTCGCGGTTCAGGTAAGCTACAGAACATATTTTGTCCAATTAATCCAAAATCATATGTTGTTAAGATGCAAATGAACACAATTATAAATTATAGTGATCTATAGGAGTTTATTTACAATCTCGTGAGTGTTTATAGTTCTTTTTTTATATAAAATTACTATATATTAGCATTGATCTAAACAATTCATTGGTGTTTTATCTTTATCTAGTCCTGCCATATTTTTTTTAACAATAGCTTATACAAAAGTTTACAATACGTTTTTAATGCAGTATTAATGTTACAACTAACATCTCTTAATATATGGCCTTAACTGAAATTAAAACGGATCATTGCACCAAAAAAGTTACGAAACACTTGCAAGGAAATAGAATAACCATAAGCTAGTATTGTCTGTCCATTTAACTCGCCTGTAAAAGACCTGAAACGATTTAAGCAAATCAACAAATTATTAACACGCCTTAATGATTTACTGGCTTGCGCACATTATTTAGTCGAGCGATTTGATATCAATAACAGGTATTCACATTGTGTATCGAACGAAAGCATTGCACTTAATAGATCGATATATATATATATAGATCTAAGTAGTCTCTTTCAGATAGTAGAAAGAATCGAAGCTAGTGCATTGACGTTCTTGAACGTATCGTGGTTAAAATAGTTAACATACGGATTTACATGATATAGAAACCATCAGATTTCCATGGCGCTTGCATACGGAGCTCTACAGTCATTTGACTTTTCAAGCGAAGTAGAGGTAATCAAAGATTACAGGTAAACAATTAATATACTATTATCTATAAAAATGCAGTTTGTCAATGTTTTTCTTTTTGTATTTTATCATTTCTTCAACTATAATTAAGCAATATGTAAAAATATTATGTTATCAACGTAATTTAAATTAAACTTTCTCCATCTCGGCACCAACCATGTATTCTATGCTTCATGCCGTTGACACATTTTATCAAAGACAAATGATGAATTGACATAACAATATAATTATTCTTTTCTAGCCTCCTTCATGTACACAACCTTCCAGACGACCGAATAACTACCGATTGTGTTACATAAAAAATAGTTCCACTTTTAACTGTTCCTTTTAATACTTTCCTATTGAAAATATGAGAAGAAATTAAAACGAATCGAGAATGTGATATTTTTCTTGGTAAAAAAATGAAAAAAAAATTCAGCAGCAAAACAAAAGCTACATTTTATTTTCAACTTTAATCCACTGTTTATAACAATAAATGTACAACGATATACACATCCATTTTCTGTGTTTTCATCCCTATTATGGAAATGTATTTTAAACCACATTTTTTTTTATAGCGTTTGTATCGAATGCTACAGTAGCCACTCTGACCCAAAACCCGATTTACGAAATCGTAATCCTGTCGTACTCAGTAGCGAACTATTTTATTCCTATCGAAGTTAACAATTATAAATGACAAACCAACAATCCGTAATACGTTTATTATTTGTTCGATGCTCTAAAAACATTTAATTGTTAAAACCATCATGTCAAAATTGTTGTCCCTAAAATCCTGAGAGAAACTACTAGATAGTATGTTTCTTCTGAGAAATGACGTCACACTAGTTTCGTCAAAAATTGCGTAATCAAGTAAATGAAAATGATAGATACGGAAAGCTGGTTCGGTAATATATTTTAAAGAAGAATAAAAATGATTATATCAATATATAATATAACGATAACTTTCATGATGCGTCACAATAAATTTCAAATGTCAAATATTCGTCACAGCGTGCGTAGGAATACATTACTTCCTGTTGACTGGAGATAGGAACGTTTATTCGACCCTGCTTTATTTGGTCAATGTTTGCAACAGATGCAGGAAAAAGTCTAATACATTCGAACATTGAATATGTTTAATCATGTGGATCTTTATGTCGCAGTGGTGTAGTGGATGAGGTGTCCGCCTAGCGATCGGGAGTTCGTGGGTTCGCTCCCTACTCGGGGAGCGTTCTCATTATCCTCCATAGACATCAAGTACTGGTTCTTCCCAGGAAACGGACTCGATAATGTCCATATCTGCCTATAATGCTTTAAAGGGCGCATTGCAGTATACATAGATATATAGATATGTCAAAATAGAAAGTAAATGATAATGTTATATGATACCGTTTTTATTTATCATGACTGTAAATACATAGAACATTAGATAAGGAAATTAATAAAACAACAGTTAAGACCTAACGATTTTTGGATAGAAATCTTATTATGTATATTTTTAAATTATTTTACAAGATCATTAATGAATACATAGCTTTTGTTTTTCATTGGCAATGTATGCTTGAAATGTATGCAGATTGTGTCAAAAACACATTTCAATATATTTGCTGTACTTTCATTCATGTACCGGGCAATTTGAATAGCATACGTGAACTAAAGAGCAACCTGT
Source organism: Dreissena polymorpha (assembly GCF_020536995.1). Lineage (NCBI taxonomy): Eukaryota > Metazoa > Mollusca > Bivalvia > Myida > Dreissenidae > Dreissena > Dreissena polymorpha. The sequence goes on along the minus strand of NC_068370.1, from coordinate 6,228,071 downwards.
ATAACCCTTAACATATTATGTCATTGTAATTTTAAAATCTATACAGATTTAAGTCACATATATCATGTTGTTTTCAGGTCTCTGAGAAGAGGTGATCATCTTGCTGTTAAAAGGAATCAATTCAATGTTGAATACTATCACCACGGCATATTCCTTGGTCGTGATAAAGTCGCCGAAGTTGGAGGCGCAAACAAACAGCAAGCCAGTCCGAGAATCGTCAGCATAAAGGATTTCACCGAACAGGGTGATCTTCTCCGAATAATCTACTCACCTGGACAGTGTTTTCCACTGGAAGAAGCTGCTACAAATGCGGAAGAATTGGTTGCCAACCCTACTAAATGGCAATCGTATGGCCTTGTGAATAACAATTGTGAACATTTTGCAACTAAATGCAAAACTGGAACTGCTTCATCGATGCAGGTCCGTTCAAAGATTCGCGACGCCATATCAATTATTATAAGTCCTTCACTGTTTTTTGCACATACTGTCTATGACAAAATCTTTAAATCTTAAAATAAGAAGCATGTTATCTCCACATACTAAACATGTTTCATTGATTTTGTGTATTGCTGATATAAATTATAATAGATTTATGTGTGTGTTTTAGTATCTAACATGAACGTGTGTTGCTTTAAAAGTAATTTTGAAAGATATATCCCAAAAGTATATATCTAAATTATAATGTATAGAATATTGTAGTTTGTATATATTGTATTTTGTTATTGAAATGAAACAAAAAAAGGCGTACTATCCAATATTATTTTAAACTCATATATCAGTAGAATGTAAATATACCATGTATTTATTGCACCCATCAACTAATGTACACACGCGTACATGCTTATTGAAGTGTGCTTACTGTTTCTGTATATGCACACGCTAGAATATTCACCAGAGGAAAGTTAGTTTGCATCCAAAATAATATCTTTTCCAATAAATTATTATCATACAACGTCATACTTTGATAATATAAACCATTCAAAATCATGTGAATATATGTTTTGTTACAGTAGTATATTTGTACTAAAGCATATAAAGCGCTTCGTAATTAAAACACATACCATAACAACATGCGTTTGAAGCAAATACAAAACAAAAATCATTTCGAAAACTAATTTTTTGAAATATAGTGGAAATATACATTTGCAAATTATAATAGTACACGGACGAGCTTATTGTTTTTATATTGTTTATATAATATTAAACATATTAACAATTGGACAATATATAATATAATTATATTTTATCTGACACAGGTATTTAATATTACATGTTAGGCGGGCTACTGTCTTACGGGAACGTATAATTTATGAATGTTTACCATTTATTGAAAAAGATTTACTTTTTATTATTCTTTCTTCCAAATACATGTAATTAAATAGATAACTGAGTTTCAGTTATGTTTTTCCTTTAAATTGTATTATCATAGTCACTAAATATCAGAAGTTCATTTGTATATATAGAGAATAGCAGGTAACTGATCTTTTTGAAATGTATAAGGCAAGGCTAAGGATAATATAACGGCGAGGCTTGCTAACCTGTTTTTTCTGTTAATCATACCTGTACGTACCCGATTTTTAAGAAATAATGTAAAAATCGCTAATAAGCTGCATTTTATGGGGAAATAACATGATGTTTACCGTTTGACGTGTTCATAATGATGTCATGAGCACTTGCGCTTAATATTTATGAAACATGTTTATTTTTTGCTGTTTGTGTTGCATTTTGTGTTTGAAATATATTACATCTTGGTATCAAATTGTTTGTTTTATTGAATCTGATTAGATTTTACTAAAATGATTACTTTATAGTTGATTCCGAGTAATATGACCAACCTCCTATCATCGACTGATATAAGGACTTCCTGTCGAACTGATATAAAAATATATCATGCAACGTTATATCCGGCAGATATCGATGCAGAGGTTTGATCAATTAAAAGTTCAGAATATGATCACATTCCAAACTGGGTTCATGGCATCATAGTAAAACAGTATATAATGCGTCTTCACATATTCATACTTAACGATTGTAAAATGATTTGTAGCTCACACATAACTCACACCGACAAGAAATTGAAAAAAGCAAATTTAAACTATCAGAACAATATCAACTCATTCAGCCAAAAAAAATTCACTATAAAAGTTAATAGATTCCTTTTGGGAAATGAACGTCAAAATATAATTTCCTTATTCCCCAGTGTCTTTAATGACACAGATTATGTTTAATACACATTTGAAATAGAATGCAGTAACTGATGCGTTCAATTGAGGTTAAACTTATATTTATTTTAACCGTCAACAAATGTCTACGATAATCTTCGTCAACTGTTCTTATCTTGTAAATGTTTAATAAAGACGTCTCAAGCCAATTTGGTCTGACTTTGGTAACAAACCCAATTTGACATTGTAATTTGTTATAATTCCACGCTAGGACGTCTATATAATACCAGCTAAACTTTAAAAGCATGCTTCTACGAAGTGATCACTCGGGGAAAGGTTAGTGCGTTTTCTTTTTAAACTATATTTAGAATCTCCATGCCGCCATTTATACATTTTTTGAATTGCGAGAGTCAAGTTCTGCGTCCTATATTTGGGTAATTCGTGTTATGTATGCATTGCGATATCGTTCAACACATATTCATTTATAATGTTATACCGACGAATGTGCAAAATATGTTTCTAAGTTTTAGGGTACTTTATCTATTAATAGCAGTGTACCTCAATTAACCACACTTATGTACACGTGTGTGAAGTTAGCCTATTTAGCCCATTTAGCCTATTTAGCCTATTTAGTACATAGGTTGAAATATACATCCTATTTAGCCTATTTAGCCTATTTAACAGCCTCTTCAGCCTTTTTAGCCTTTTCAGACATTTTAGTACATAGGTCAAAACATACATCCTATTTAGCCTATTTAGCCTATTTAACAGCCTTTTAAGCCTATTTAGCAAGTTTAGTACATACGTCGACATTCACATCCTATTTAGCCTATTTATCCCCTGGAAGCAACGTAGTGCACGCTGACCAGCCGTTGACGGCCTATCGGGCTGAACTAGTTTCGGCCGGGACTTATAATTAGGGTCGGCCCCGTGCATGCAGCCTATTTAGCTATTTCTCGTATGCGTCATTTCCCAGTGAACGGGCATGCCCCTTTAAGGGCCCCTTTCGGACGAACAAGAGTTATCCCCCGGAAGCGACCTAGTGCACGCTGACCAGCCGTCGACTGCATATCGGGATGAAATAGATTCGACCGGGACTTTTAATTAGGATCGGAGTCAGGTGCAGCCTATTTAGCGTATTACGCCACATTTTGCCTGTGAGTGGGTATGCCCCTTTAAGGGCATCTTTCGGACGAACAAGAGTTATCCCCCGGAAGAGACCTAGTGCACGCTGACCAGCCGTCGACTGCCTATCGGGCTGAACTAGTTTCGGCCTGGACTTTAATTTAGGATCGGAGTCAGGTGCAGCCTATTTAGCGTATTACGCGACATTTTGCTTGTGAGTGGGCATGCCCCTTTAAGGGCCCCTTTCGGACGAACAAGAGTTATCCCCCGGAAGCGACCTCGTGCACGCTGACCAGCCGTCGACTGCCTCTCTGGCTGAACTACTTACGGCCGGGACTTTAATTAGGATCGGAGTCAGGTGCAGCCTATTTAGCGTATTACGCGACATTTTGCCTGTGAGTGGGCATGCCCCTTTAAGGGCCCCTTTCGGACGAACAAGAGTTATCTCCCGGAAGCGACCTAGTGCACGCTGACCAGCCGTCGACTGCATATCGGGCTGAACTAGTTTCGGCCGGGACTTTTAATTAGGATCGGAGTCAGGTGCAGCCTATTTAGCGTATTACGCGACATTTTGTCTGTGAGTGGACATGCCCCTTTAAGGGCCCCTTTCGGACGAACAAGAGTTATCCCCCGGAAGCGACCTAGTGCACGCTGACCAGCGGTCGACTGCGTATCGGGCTGAACTAGTTTCGGCCGGGACTTTTAATTAGGATTGGAGTCAGGTGCAGCCTATTTAGCGTATTACGCCACATTTTGCCTGTGAGTGGGTATGCCCCTTTAAGGGCCCCTTTCGGACGAACAAGAGTTATCCCCCGGAAGAGACCTAGTGCACGCTGACCAGCCGTCGACTGCCTATCGGGCTGAACTAGTTTCGGCCGGGAGTTTTAATTACGGTCGGCCCCGTGCATGCAGCCTATTTAGCCTTCATCTCGTATGCGTCATTTCCCAGTGAGCGGGTATGCCCCTTTAAGGGCCCCTTTCGGACGAACAAGAGTTATCCCCCGGGAGAGACCTAGTGCACGCTGACCAGCCGTCGACTGCCTGTCGGGCTGACCTAGTTTCGGCCGGGAGTTTTAATTAGGATCGGAGCCAGGTGCAACCTATTTAGCCTATTACGCGCCATTTTTGCCCGTGAGAAATATAGGTTTAGTGTAACCATTATTCAACCATACGCGCATGCGTGGTCTTTTGGCTCCCGGATTCTTGTTTATTATTATATCTTCGCGCATGTAAGCTGGCTCTCGGATTTTTGTACTGTTATTTTTGCGTTGCTATTGCCGAGTTCTTGACAAAATTTAGTGTAGTTCATGATGTGCAATTGGATATATTTATCTTACTTAATTTAAAAAGACCAATCAAACAAAATATACTTGCAACATCGTGCACACTGTCACGCCTAAGACATGTATGTTTCAGCATTCATGTGATAATGAGTAATGATCCTGTTCAGATATTTGGTTGTTACGTTACATCTCAACGAATCAGGGATACGAATAATTATTCGGTAATAAATTGACTATCATACGGTGTAATAAATTAATTTCAACCAGGCGAAAGTCTGTTTTGATGCTCTGTCGACAAAACTTTCAGTAAATAATACTGTTGACGCTTAATTATATAACTTATCTTTAAATGACACACGACACTCTAGACATAATATAGAAACGTCTGCCCGCCCCAAATGTTATTTGCTTTGTGGCATTTTTATTGTGCAGTTTCACATGTGTAACTGGTGTATAATCTATTTTGGATTCAAGTATCGATGCTATGGAAAATACTAAATTGTGTTTATTTAATAAAACTACTATCTCAATTGTAAGTAAAATTGGATGAGCTCATTTGAAGCTCAAAACGTTGGTAGTCGTCCGAACTGAATTTATGTCCGTTAGAGCTAGAGTAGGGGGACAGTACTAATTGTTTTGTAAACATGCATATTATGTTTAATGATCTTACAAATAGGTTAACATGTTAAAAGGTCCAAACACATTGTATCCAGACAAACGGCACCCGGCAAATCGGCTCTCTGCGTTTTTGGCATTCCCGGACAATGGGTTCCTCGTAAATTTGTCCACTAGGACAAATGACCCTCGAATAAATTGTCCTCTTGGAAAATCGGCATCAGTTTGCTTTGTCACTCAGGCAATCGGCTCCCGAATATTCTTCCCCTATTTTCGCTATTAGAATACATATTCAATTATGATATTTCTGCGCGGACTGCCTTTCAATGTTGATAGGTATATGTATTTTTTTTACAAATTAATTGTTTCTTAAATATGGTCGATCACAATACATGTACATGTATTTAAATACCGGAAATGACGGATGGCTTGCATTTTCCTTGCCCCAATTTATATACATATACATAACATTATTCAAAAGCAGCGACAACAACAATATTTATAAATTCAGCAATAACGTATATACAAGCTCATAACCTGCATTATATATGCATTATACAATTTATAAGTAATGGTAGACTATTGAAGTTGGACGATAGTTTTATGAACTGGTTAACATTGTAAGTTATGAAGGGAATTAACAATTGCAATTAATATTGAAACCGCACGTCTAATATTTACTAGTTTACTTACAAGACATAAGATTAGAACAATTTGCATTTTGGTGAAACATATATTGATTCTGATTGTTGAAATTGGGGTGCTTATATGTCAAAACACGATATTGATATCTCTGCGTGTCCATTATCCCGGCCGCATGACTTATTATGTTGTTTTTTGTTTGCTTGTAAACAGCTGATTTTAATTAATAAAAAGTAAAATCTCTGTCTTATTATGCCCCATCGAAGAAGAGGGGGTATATTGTTTTGCACATGTCGGTAGGTCGGTCGGTCCGTCTGTCCGTCGGTCGGTCGGTCCGTCCACCTGATGGTTTCCGGATGATAACTCAATAACGCTTACGCCTAGGATCATGAAACTTCATAGGTACATTGATTATGACTGGCGGATGACTCCTATTGATTTTGATGTCACTAGGTCTAAGGTTAATGCCACAGTTACTCGTTCTTGGATGTAGTTTAAGAGAAAATGTGCAGATCATATTATGTACTGGTGTCGTGGGGTCTCCGTCCCCACCAGATGGTTTCCGGATGATAACTCAAGAACACTTACGCCTAGGATCATGAAACTTCATAGGTACAGGAAGACAACATGTTTTTTACAGAACATATGTCAGTACAACAATAAAATGTTTGAGGTCAGTATTAAGTTGTTTTAGTACAAATTAAACCAGATTTCTTTTTTCTATAATAAAATACTGAAATACTTCATCATTTAGTAATCCGACATGGTATCCGGACAATCACTCATACGGACAATCGCTCCTACGCTAAATTTGACAGGGCGGACAGTCGCTCCTACGCTGTTTTGAAAGGGTGGACAGTCGCTCCTACGATGTTTTGACAGGGCGGACAATCGCTCCTACGATGTTTTGACAGGGCGGACAGTCGCCCCTACATTATTTTGCCAATCCGGACAATCGCACCTACATTATTTTGTCAACCCGGACAGTCGCACCTACATTATTTTGACTCCACTGCAAAACGTAGTGTACGCCGGTCAAAGGCTAACACCTATGATTAACCGACAATTAAAATTGCCAACTTGTGTCGGAAAATGCCAAATACTGTAAGCCAGATATTTAATTCTGAAGTCGAAAATGTCTGTACATTTGAATTCGCCAGCATGTTGCATTTTATGAATTTCGTCTTCAATGTATGATTTTTCTTGTCTAGTTTGTGTTATTGTAACATATACATGTAACATTTTATCAATATATTACAATTCAACACATACAAAAATCGTTCAGTATCAGTATCACTTTAACACACTATTTTAATAATCATTGAAATGCCGATTAAGAAATCGTTCAGTGTCGTATCAATCAATGGGTCAAATGTAAAAAAAAATGAACTAGCCAATTGTTTACTATCCTTATTTCACTTTAAAGGGATCTTTTCACGGTGTGGTAAATTAACAAAATTGAAAAAAGTTGTTCCATATTCGCAAATTTTCGGATTAGTTATGATATTTGTGAAGAAACAGTATAACTGAACATGTGCCATGGTCTAATATAGCTATTATATGCATCTTTTGACGATTTAAAAACCTAAAAATTATAAAGCGTTGCAGCGCGAAGCGATTGAATAATTTGGATAGTTCTGTTGTTGTCGTTTAAATTTGTGCAACTACGAAGAAACAAGGTATAAAATACGCATCTTATGTATCCTTGGCAGGATAGCTTAGTTGGCTAATGCGTTTTTTACTTCGAGTCCTGCTGCGGGCTACTTTTTTTTCCTTTCTTAAATTTTATTTTTGATTTTTTACTTGAGCTTTTAAAATTTAATGTTTACATTTATCAATATAAAACATTTAATGACAAACTTCAAACCATGCCAACATCTGTGAAAAGGCCCCTTTAATGTGACGTCAGTCTGTAATCTTTATGCACGGTTCGCACATCATAGGTGTGAAAGTGGTCATTATCGATTGATACTACCATTGTTGATATAGCAATTATTGATTAAATGCGGTTTTTTATGTTTATTCCATTCGCAAAATGGCACTTATTTCAATAAATGTATTGTAGGAACGAATGTCCCTGATAGGAATAATGTAGGAACCTTGGTCCGAAGTGCCCTTATAACTACCTTATATTTACAGAATCGACAAGCTGTAACATAGTATGTTTATAAGTAAATTAATTAATTAAAATCAAATTGATCGGCTCATGTTGAATCGGCTTACTTTGATAGATAGACTTTTATTTTCCTCCATTCATGAAGAACATAACATATAATACAAGCAAGGAAGTACAATCGAGTATATACACACACATGAGATCATAATTGAAACAACTCAATACATTCAATTAGATTATTTACAAAGATAAGTATAACATAGCTATGTAGATGATAAATAATTGTTGATTCCTGAGGAAAATAATCACATTGAAATAATAATTAAAATCATATTTTTTTCAGTGTAACTTATTCGCCGAGGATTTGTCTTAAAGCGAAAGCGAAAATAAAGACATAGGTTAACAGGTTGGCAATTTTAATTGTTGGTTAATTATAGGTGTTAGCCTTTGATCGGCGAATAATATGTTTTGCCGTGGAGTCAAAATAATGTAGGAGCGATTGTCCGGGTTGACAAAATAATGTAGGAGCGATTGTCCGGGTTGGCAAAATAATGTAGGAGCGACCGTCAGCCCTGTCAAAACATCAGACATGGATATGTATCATTCCGATCATGAATAAATGGGTCGCCAAATTTTACTTAAAACCTTTCTTACATAAGTGAATGTAATAATTTCATTAAGGATAAAACTACTTGTATAATGATTCTATTTATATGTGCCAATTTTACTCAGATAAAATCAATTCAGAATTGTGTTCACTTTTATTATCAAGAAATTCAGTTTTATTATTTAAATATATTATTTAAATCGATCTTTAAGTTTGTGAACGTAATTATAATTTCGATCATTTTAAAGTATTTTGCATTTTTAAGTATTAACGTGTAAATTTCTTTATAACGTAATATCTTATTGTCGTTTCAGTGCTCCAACTAGCAATTAATATCAGGACGTAGCGACGGTTCCCAAGTAGGATGAATCCCGCTGCTCTTTATGCCGCCCTGCCTTGTTCTTATCCTTAATATAAATAAACATTACAAAACACGCTCCCGCTGCCGCTCCAGGTGTGTCCGAAGATCTATCTATTAACAAAATAGAATGGTTACATCGAGGGAAAATTCCCGGAGGTCATCCGCCGCACTCTGTTATCTGGCGGACGGACTCTAGATGAGAGGTCAATACACGCTCCGTGTCTGGCGCTATCACGCGTTTTCAGCGTGTATTCCAATACACGTGCAATTTTGACACGCGCAACACATTTCTAACATTAATAAACCTTAAAAATAAGATTGTTTAAACAAAAAAAGATATAAACTTATACATAATTGATTAATAAAATATGTGTCTTTGAAGCAATATGAAACCGAACATTCGTAATATTTAAGACCGAATAAACGTTTTTACGATTTCCGGAGAAACGGCAAACGGACAATCGTCACCCAGTGTTTTCTTGCATACTCGGACAGTCGGCACCCTGTTAATATATCGACCCGGACAATCGGCTTCCGATTTAATTGTAAACCCGGACAAACGGCACCCGATAAAAGACAATCGATTTAGCCCGTCAGCACCTTGTTTGACTAAACAGTCTAAACAGCTAATTGGTTTAGTAAAAACATGTGATTGACCCAATATATGTATACAATATATAATATAAAACACCACAATACATGAAGATAGTACTTTTCTAACGCAATGTCCGTCAGGTATTATTTATATTAAAAATTAGCGATCTTTTTTGTTTACAACCATTCAGCGGATTAGACTAATCAGTACGATAAGGTGTTGACGGGATTTTCTTTCCCTACAAAGCCATATCAAGTCAAGTGTCTTTATTGGTAAAAACAACATTAACTGCTTCTTAGTATTAAATCGGTAGCCGTTTGTCCGGGTTAACAATTTAATCGGGTGCCTATTGTCCAGGTCGACAAATTTACAGGATGCCGACTGTCCGGGTATGCAAAAAACACTGGGTTCCAATTGTCCGGTTGCCGTTTGTCCTACAATCCGTCTTTACAAGTACAGCTTTGAGTACGTCTTTGTCTAGCCATAAATGCACGGTCTGATGTTTTTAAAGATGAATAATATCTAAAATAAGCTAAATAAAAAAAGCTGCATATTTTAATATATTTTAACTTGCTTATGTATCTGCTGAAAATGTAAAATGTGCAAAATAAGATGTACATTTCAAATTAATTAACAAAATACCTAATATGCAGTATTTGATACCTAGTATTTAGTGCTGTATGTGGTCATTATATTTAATATGCTGATAAACAGGCTAGATGTATTGCATAACCTTTACATTTTATCATATTTTATAAACTTGCTTAATATGCTTAATGGGATGTATGTTTTAACCTATAAATTAAACTTTCTCAAAAGGCTAAAACGACGCTCGGTTAATCGTGTTTATTACATAATAAATGTGCTTAATAACATTTTTAAGCATCTTAATAGGATTGGTGTGCCAAATATGCTATATATTGTATAGTATATTATATAATTGATACATAGGCTGATAAAAGGTTTAGAAAGCTAAATAGGATTTTTTAAATAAACTTGTTAAATAGACTAAATAGGCTGTAGTTTAATTCAATTTATGTAACGTGTTAATTATGCTAAATTATCTGTTATAGGCTGCTATAAAGGCTAAATTGGCTGTATTTTTCCATAATTTTTAAACTTGCCAAATATGCTGCGAAATAGATTTCATGTGTTTAAAATGCATTTTGTAACCAATTTTATAAACTTGCTAAATTTGCTATATTTAAATCCTTCTTTTAACTTTCTAACTATTCTAACTATATTAAATAGGCTGTTAAATAGGCTAAATGTGATGAATCTGTTAGACATACAAGCTTAAAAGGCTTCATAGGCTTCAATGACTGTTTAAAGGCTAAATATGATGTATGGTTCGGCCTATTTAATTAGCTTGCAGAACAAAATACATAGGACGCTATATATGCTTGAACGCTAAATGGGTTGTATATTTCATTCTATTTCATACACTTGCTGAATATGCTAAATATTATTCTAAATAAGCTCAAAATGCTAAATAAAATGCATTTTAACGTCTTTAATAAACTTGCTTAATATGCTTACGGGCTTAACAAGCTGATAAATATGCTATATAGAATGTATGTTTCGAAATATTACAAAAACTTGCTGAATAGGCTTAATATGATATATGTTTCAAAATTTATAATAAACTTTCTAAAAAGGCCTAAAACTGCATCAGATTTGGCATATTAAACCTATTAAGCAGCCATTTCAGCCTTTTTTATCAAGAATGTATGTTACAACCGTTTTAAAAAAACTTGCTTAATACGCTTATAAGATTAAAAAAGTCTACTAAATATACTTAATATCATATATATTTCAACATATTTAATAAACCTGCATAATAATTTAAACAGGTTGAGTAGTATGTAGTTTAAAATTATTAAAAGTATTATTAAAGAAAATTGTAAAATATGCTAAACAGGCTGAGAAGGCTGTTAAATAGGCTAAATAGGCTTAGAAGGATATAATATTATGTATTTTATACTATGTAATAAAACATTAATAATTTATATATAATTTATGAATTCCTTAAAATTTTATTTTTTCTGGATAATAAACACAAATTTGGATTTGAAATATTGCAACCAAAGTTAATTAAATCATTTCATTATTAATAAATGTTATTGAATAATTATTATGATTGTATTTATAAGTGCAAATGGTAACTCAGATAATATAAATAGAGAAGCAAATACTAAATAGTATAAATACTTGTTATAAATTGAGGGTTTTATGACACAACTTGGTTAAATATTTGTAGTCAAGCACACAAGTTAAATTATACACTATATTTGATTGTTTAAATTTTTTGTTGGTAAAAGTAATATTAGTATGTCATGCATTTGAAAGTACGAAGTACAACATAATTTCAAAATACGTTTGGGTACATTTCTTTATATTTCAATATAATTTTAGCGATCACACTAGCAGTAAATAGTAGGACGCAGCAGGGACCTATACAAATCACAGTGTTTGTGTAGGTCCCTTGACGCAGCGACGGTTACCATTAAGGATGCGCCCCGCTGCTCTTCATACTGCAATGCCTGTGTTCTTATCAATCATATCAGTTTACATAATAGCATGACGCAACGACGGTTGTCCACGAGCGTGTGTGTATCAGAGTTTATTTACAGGTCCTACTGGCCTCTGCACGAGGTCTTTGTAGCCTGGCCTATGTTGTTGTCCATGAGCATGCGCCATGCCGCATGTTTTGTTTTTTTTTATTATTTAAATCAGAGTTTATTTACAGGTCCTACCGGCCTCTTCACGAGGTCTTTGAGGTCCGACCTGACCATGCCGCATGCTTGCGCGATGCTGCTCTTTATACCGCGCTGCCTTTGTTCTTATGATTGTTATAGGTAAAAATAGCGACATCATACTCCCTCACCAGATGTGCCTAAATTTGCATACCATTGTCATTGAAATTCTGAAATAATTATACAATATACAACGAACATTCGTCTGTTAGTATTTGATTTAAGTCTCAAATAAAATGTATCGCACAGTGGAAAACTGGTATTCGGACTTTCGTTCCCACAGAAATCGTTCCTACGCTAATGTTCACAAGGCGAATATTCGTACCAACATTATTTTTACAACCCGGACATTCGTTCAAACGTTATATTGACAACCCGGACGATCGTTTTTACATTTGTTCCAACAGTTAGATGCGAAACCCAACTAAACAGTATACGCCAATCAATGTTTAACACATACAATCATCTGAGTGTAGGACATTAGCCCTCTCGGACATTAGCCCCTAGGACAAAAGCCCCATAGGACATTAGCCCCCTAGCACTTTTGCCCCTTTGGACAAAAGCCCCTTAGGACGTCTTTTGTTGTGATGTTGTGAAAGTAAAAATGTATAATGATGACTAATAATTAGTATCTAATTTAAATGAAGTTCAATTAAAAGGTGTATACAATTGTCAAGCATATGGAATTTGTTTTTTGTGTATCCTTCCCGTACATATTTTAACTGTTTTCATCAAATGGTTTTGATGTTGTTTTTAAATACATCAATATCAACAATTGTATTATAAACCCAAACACACGAAAAGCAATAACAAACATTTAAATAAAAAACTCTTAACAGCATGAACACCAAGAACACCACAATCAACTATAATATTACACACTCACCATGATCGCATTTATTGCTACAACTTCTGCTGATATTCTAGCTGCAACTACCATATTATTGTACGTGAATAACAATCAATAATACATTTAAAAAGCACAAATGTTACTACAAAACTTAACTTTTTGTATTGACTTCGTTTCATTCACATGCGCGTATTCAAAGTTTCCCCACCTGTAGTCGCATAGTGTAAGTACAAATATTGTGTCCATGTACTCCTAAATAATAAACTTACTACACTGCAAATGTTTGGACAAATGTAGTCATACAGTGTCAATTCCTATGTACTTAAGTTTTAATTGAAGATATTTAAATTTTTACAAAGATGACATTTAATTTTGATTTAGTCTCCATCTGTTTGTGGCGTGGATGGTGTGTGTGGGGGACTGGTGGACACTGGGAAAAACACGTGCCCAGTATGTAATAACCATACTTTAAACTTGCTAAATAGGTTTAAAAGCTGTGTAAATAGGCTTTAAAAGTTGTATGTTTGCACGTATGTACTACACTTGCTAAATGGGCTGAAAAGGCTTTAAAATAGGCTAAATAGATTTTTTATGATGTATTTTTCAACATATGTACTAAACTGTCTAAATAAGCAGAAAAGATTGATAAATAAGCATTTCAATAGGCTAACTAGGATGTATGTTTGAACCTATAAACTAAACATGATAAATTGGCTGAAAGACTGTTTAATAGGCTAAATTGGTTGTACGTTTCAACCTATGTACTACGCGTGGTAAATAGGCCTGACATGGATATACAATAAGCCAGATGCGATGTATGTTTGAATCTATTTACTGACTTACTAAATATGCTCAATAACGATTAATATATAGGCCACTCATGCTGTATGAGAAAACATTTGTACTAAACTTGCTATTGTCTAAAAAGATTGAAAAGGTCATTAAATATACTTAATATGATGCCTGCATTGACCATTGTACCTTACTTGCTAAATACTAGTAGGCTAAACGGCTGAAAAAGGCTAATACATAGCCTAAATGGGATGCATGTATGAAACTATGTACTTTACTTAATAAAGGATAATAAGCCTGAGAAGGCTGTTAAATAGCTAAATAGGCTCAATATGATATATGTTTAACATATGTACTTAACTTGCTTAAGAAGCTAAATAGGCTGTTCAACAGGCAAAATATGCAAAATATGATGAATGTGTCTATGTATGTACAAAACCTGCTAAATAAGCTAAATACGCTATTAAATAGGATGTATGTGTCTACGTATGTATGAAACTTGCTAAATACGCTAAATAGCCTGTTAAATGGGCTAAATCGAATGTGTGCGTCTACGTATGTACTAAGCTTGCTAATTGGCTGTTAAATAGGCTAAATATTCTAATTAGGATGTATGGGTCTACATTCATGTATGTTCTAAACTTGCTAAATAGGCTAAATAGGATTTATGTGTCAACTTATGTTCTAACTTTGCTAATATGATAAAAAGGCTGTTAAATAGGCTAAAGGATGCATGTTGCCTACGTATGTACTTTACTTGCTGAAAAGCTAAATATGCTGTTAAATGGCTAAAACAAGATAAATATGTCTCGTTTGTACTAAACTTGCTAAATAGGCTCAATAACCTGTTAAATGGGCTTACTTGGATGTATGCGTCTACATATGTACTAAGCTTTTCTGAATTGGCTGTTTAATAGGCTGAATATGCTAAGTAGGATGTATGAGTTAATAGGTTGATGTGTCTACATAATTTCTAAATATGCTGTAAAATGGCTAAATAGGATGTTTATGTCTACCTATTACTAAACTTGCTAAATAGGCTAAATAGGCTGTTAAATAGGATAAATTGTTGTATGTTTTAACCTTTGTACTAAACTTTCTAAATGGGCCGAAAAGGCTGTTAAATAGTCTAATGGGTTTAATATGATGTTAAATATGAAAAATAGGCTAAAAAGGATGTATATTACGTATGTACTTAACTTGCTAAATAGACTGTTAAATAGGCTAAAAAGGATGTATTTTTAATCTTGTACTCAACTTTCTAAATAGGCGAAAAGGCTGTTAAATAGGCTAAATAGGATGAATGTGTCTACGTATGTACTTTACATGCTAACCATGCTGTTAAAAGGCTAACTAGGCTTTATACGATGTATGTGTCTACGTATGTACTAATCTTGCTAAAAGGCTGTCAAAAAGTAGTAATGTGTCTACTCTTTACTAAAATTGCTAAATAGGCTGTTAAATAGGCTACATAGGATGTATGTGTCTCGTATGTACTTAACTTGCTAAATAGGCTTTAAATAGGATTATGGTGTCTACGTATTTACTAAAATTGCTAAAAATGATAAATAGGATGTATTTTTTTAATACAGTACTTACTTTCTAATAAGTACTTACTTTCTAGATAGACTAAATAGGCTGAAAGGCTATTAAATAGGCTAAATGGGATGTTTGTTTAAACCTTTGTACTAAACTTTCTAAATAGCTGAAAAGGCTAAATAGGATGTTGAATAAGCTAGCTAAATTGGCTAAAAAGGATGTTGTACGTGTGTGCTTAACTTGCTAATAGGCTAATAAGCTGTTAAATAATAAATAAGATGTATTTTTAACCTTTGTACTAGACTAAAAAGGCTAAATAGGAATGTTGAATAGGCTAGCTAATTGGCTAAAAGGATGTTTACGTGTACGTGTGTACTTAACTTGCTAATAGGCCTAAATAAGCTGTTAAATAATAAATAAGATGTATTTTTAACCTTTGTACTAAACTTTCTAAAAAGGCTGAAAGGCTGTTTAAATAGGCTAAATAGGATGTATTTTTTTAATTTTTGTTCTAAACTTTCTGAATAGGCTGAAA
>NC_068370.1:5873128-5883128 GCF_020536995.1 Dreissena polymorpha | reverse complement strand
CGACCGCGAAGATCGACAAGCGACAATCAACTTGGCCCTAACCGGATTCCGTAATTTAGCGTTTTGGAAGGGAATTTATTGAAATAAAATTCCAGATGATACCCAAGTTGGCTGCCAATAAGGTAGATAATTTATATTTCTAATCCACTTCATTGGATCTGAATTTCTTGCAATACAAACTGGAATAATTGTCATTATGAATTTACAGGAAATATTATCTTAAAAAAGTACTTTATGTGGTATTTTACATATAAATGAATACATTAAGACAATTAAACTTAGAAGTCGTCTTTAATATAGACATGTATGTATGATCAAGCAGAAAGTGAAGGTGATTGGATGCTGGATTTTACATCAGTTTAGATCATATTACCATACTTCTTTGCTGCTGCATACCCACATTAATTGAGATACTGAAGTAAATTGGGAAAATGCATGAACAAGTAAAAACAAGTTCTTAAAGCGTGAGCATGTCATCATACATGTTTCACGGGTATGGAGTAACATATGCAGCACAATGTTCATAAGACAACTTTTTCGAGATATGCCAATGGTAAGACGGGTAATATAGGTGTAATACCCTAACCTGAAACTTTCAAGGTTTAGCGGTTGACTTGCATATCCGCAGAAGGCTGGACGATGCTTTAAGAGAAATTAGAATTATTTAAAACCCTATTTAGCTCGACTGCATTGAACACCTCCGGCTTATAAAAAACACTTTCAGGTCCGTTTCATGGACATAAAACATTACTTGGTGTATTTGTGGGAGCTCTAAAGAACTTCCGGTTGCTAAGCGGAAACCATATGCATTACACCACAGCGATCTAAAATTAGCAAGACAAGATTAGTATACGCTATGAACAACACAAAGCCGAAAAGCGAGAAAGGAAAAGTCCTGATGCCTAGGATAAAGCAATAATTTGGAGAAAATTGACATAATTCTTTGATCCAAAGGATCTAAGCTAGCATCCACCCAGTCTTGTGAACAAAGTAAATGGAACAATAGCACTAAGTGTTGCTAATGTTGATCAAGCAATAAATATTTGTAAAACCCAAATGACAAAGTTGAAAAAACTTTTGGTCGGACAATTTGTATGGTTCAATTTCTAAAAAGGTTGATACCCATTTTGTGTCTATAAAGCACGTTCGGACGGCAGACACGAAAGTGTAAGACATTAGTCTGATTTCTTTAAGAGTGATTGGCATACAAACTAGTTTTAGGATAGTTGATAATAACCGTATACTAAGCCAATATTTTGCTCCAGGACATTTTGCTACGTCCGATGAAACAGGGGAACTCAGAATAGGAAAAAACATAATGGTGCTTCAGCAACAATTAAACGTCGAAGTGTATTATCGGCACTTTAAGAACCAGATCACGTATAAAGTAATATGTAGATCTGCTGTCCTGTGTTTAATTTTCAAGCCATTTGACGGAATGAAACATGACAACATATATACTCAAGTCTAATACACTGAAGAAATATGATGTCTGCTTAGTGTATGACCGATACATGGAGTGCATCATCAAACGTGTGGCGAGGTCAGGTAGACAATCAAATGTAACAACGGTGTACAAGCCTACATGAGAAGTGTCTTTTCCACTGCAGAATGTTTTACTATGTTGCACTGAACAAATAACAGCTGTCCCATTTGATTTGAATAACTTTATGCACGGGTGAAGAATTAAAAATCTTGTTCACTCAAACACAAGTAAGTCATTAAATGAGATAATGCTACACTCACTAAACATTAGGGTGCCATTATCACATAGTTGACTCTGTAGAAGAAGAACACATTTGCATTTCTGTGGTAGCTGATGATACAAACGTGTGTTTTTGTTACATTTCTTTTACAATTTTTTATATTCTCCTTAAATGTAGTACTTGAAAATAATAGAATCGCCAGTTAAGAAGAGAGCGAAAACAGACATTCGCAAAACTGCCCAAAAGGAAAAAAAGTATCGCGTCCGACTAACTCTCTGCTCGCGTGATCTCCAGATGCAATCCTTTGGCTGGATGTCACGGTAAGCAAGTCGGATAAATCTGTGCCATCGCTAGCAAGCTTGCCACCAATCATTTTATAACAATGTGAAAAGTGCCCACATACATGCGTTATAAGAAAACACGCCATTACATGCAGCTCATCCCACATCTGAATTCATGAGGTTACGTTTGGCGAAAGGAGGAGACGTAAAACATCCATTTACCCATGATCACAGCAGTATCAAGTGTTGCTTGAGCTCAACCACTTGTGCGTAATGTGATAAAATATGTGTGTAAAAGCGATATACCATAGGTTCAACACTTTGGTTGTCATTTGATCAAACACGACTACAATTTAATATCTGCTGTGCTTGTCAAAAGGTTTATATTGACATACTATCATGTAAAAATGAGCAGACAAAACATGCCCGTTGGTTTATTTGCTTTGCCGCTGAGAAAGAAAAGACGGGGACTTAAATTGTATTGTGTTATATTATTGTTGGTACGAATGGCAAAGCAAGGGGACTGAACAAATATTTACATAAGAATACCTATCTATGCTAGAGAACTCACAGCATGAGCTAAACTGGTAAACACACTTTGTTTAATCATGATATTTTACATCGTTGACCTGATATTGGTCTAATTGAACACATATTGAATAATACGTATTATGGTATTTCAATTTCTGTATAGTTTACTTTATGGCATTACAACGGTTTGTTTTTTCATAAAACAAAAAAAAAACCTTTTACGAAGGTGATGTACACAACTTTAACATAATTTTTCTCTCATCAGTTTTAGATCGGTATTAATAGTATACTAAACTCCGCACATGTATTATTGAAATTCATTTATTCCGACATTTATTTAATACGTAATTAATGAAAGCAGTATTTTAGTAGATTTTTATTATGTTTATGTAAACTTATGCAACATGATCTTGATTTTTACATTTTCAGCAGTCATCTTGATTCTGGAAGCCATTGTGGACCTACCGTCATCACCTATTTAAAACAACATTAGGTTTCACTCCTGTATTTATATTAAATATGTATAAGTTCATCAAAATGATATTATAATACATAAACTATTGCATTTCTATATGAAAAACAAAATAAGAGTGAATATGGCAAAAATCTTAAACTCAACATTGAATTTCTCAAAACCCTCAATGATGTCAACCAATCATCATCTTTTTGATTCTTGATCAGAAACAAGTCCCATAACAATAAAGAAACCTATGTTATATTTAAGATACACCTCAAAGCTGGGTCGAGTAAAGCAAAAATCCCACTTTTCTTCTGAAAAATATAAAAACAACAATAAACGCTGATAAATGTAGGCATTTCTTGATTGAATAACAGTGTTTCCTGCCGTAATGCGTAACAAAAAATGTTGATTAACTTATGCAGATTTTAATTGTTCAAGACATTGCTAATTGGTTACTATCTTACGGTGAATACTTCATACTAATACTTCAGTGAAGGGGAACATGTAAACTCTGTGTCGTCTGACCCAAAGCCTGAACTTCACAACTGAATTTCAATATATTTTTAATGTTCTATACGCTTTATGCGGATTTGAAAATGTTATTGTAATGTTAAGCATTAGAATATTGAAACTCCAGAAACACTATCTGGATATTTTTTTCAATCGTAAAGATAGTATTTCAGATTATTAACCGTTGTTTATGCAACGCAATATAAAACATCAAATTAATATCTCGCGCTGTGAAACTGTCAACTAGGGTTTAACAATTGCGTGTATATATGTATTTGCGTATGTTTTACCTTAACGCTAAATATTTACAATGCTCCCCACACCGTTTTATGATAATCTCACTAAACAATAGAACTATAACCAAAGAAGATATAAGACATTAACACCTTTTAATGGATTATCCTGACAAATATAGTATTTATATATGAGCCTGACGTCGTTGTTTTATCAAAATGTAGTGTGAAAAAACAAACAAACTGATTTTGATATATACATTATGTAACAGACTTGTATATTTTATCTTTAATACTATTTATGTAGTACATGATAATTGCTTGGTCTTGGTCTTGCGCAAGGGTTAAAATACACCAAGTCAATACCTATAATGTGAAATAAATATTAAACTTGCCGTACGCTGGTCGCGTTTAGTCATAGGCTGGAGGTACGTCGGCAATGCACATTTTGGCTTACATCAATCCCTGATTAGGCACTTATTAATATTTTATTTATTCTAAGTACTCTAGGATTGGTTTGGTAAAATGTAAAATGGTATATTCTATAAACAAACAATTACATTGCAATCTATTTGAATGAATGATTTTGTTATTAGTTTTATTACTTATATAGATATACATATGTAGTAGTTATATAGATCTTGCTGAAATAATCGTCATAGTTATTCTTCCAATCTAACATTTACGGTGTCTCACCTATGCCTCACCAATTTCGCGTGTTACACACGCTACAGTCAGATTGGCTAGATTAAAAGTTTCGCTCACTAACCACCTTTTCCTTAACTGCTACTTTATGATCTCTTGCTTTCTTAAGTTGTTTTTATATTTCAGATACATGTTATATAACTAGCATTATTATTTATGTCTATGCTATGTCAAATGGAGTTAGGTTAAGTACAAACACGTTTCATAATAAAGTCAGTAGCCTCTTATTAGTCATTATAAACTTTTATTTCCCCTTTCGTTCTTTGTGCCAAAGAAAAAAAGTAAGCTCGTATATATTGTAGCTTAATCAACGGCGCTTTACATAAAAGCGTGTCTCGCCACAGTAAACCTTTTTAGTTTTTTTCGCTTTGAAAAACTACCATAGCATAAATGAACCGGTTCATACTTTTCACAATCATAGCAGTGCAGGCAATCGTAATTTCAAGTAAGTTTAATATTTGTAGTGCAGAGTTTAATCATGATGTTTTAGAGGCGCGTTTTAAATTGTGACTCCCGGGAATAAATTGACTGTTAGCTTATCATTATTTTATTGTAGTTAATTTATATTAAGGGTTTCTTAGAGAAATACACAGCCGAATAGTGTATGCATTTTTAAGAATTTAAGTACATATATTGATTTGCAAACCCAATCAAATTGTGTAATAATGTAAATTGTTATCTATTATATCCAGCATGGATACACGCATTGTTTAGAATATGTTTATGTTCTTTTACATGTTCAGTCATTTACAATGTAATGATACGCATTACTCTTTTTGAAAACACAAACTGAATATATGAAACTTAGATAAATATGAAATATCAATGTTGTACGCGGCGTTTTATTATCGCCGAACGAGGAAAAGTGTATTTAATCAAGTGTATATGATCCAAATTGTCAGTGTGTTCACAGCCTCAGATCACCGTCGATGTGTCTTGTGCATCAACCGTGCAAGTTTCCTGCACTGGCATGGGTTCTTCATACGGACTATGGAAATTTTTTATGAAAAGAGGGAAGCAACGTTTGCAAAATATAGCCAAAGTTTTTTTCAATGAATTAGAATGCAATGTTATTTACCTCTCCACTATTAAATCATCGCAATGTGTGTGCATACTTGGAACAGGTGTCATGTGCAACATATCTAGTGACAATGCTGTTAACGCTGGAGATGCATGGTATTGTTCACATATCTCTGCAAGATCTCCTTATTACAAAGAAACAGTTTACTTGTCTATTCAAGGTAACCATATAAATATATACGAACACTACTCATTGCTTGCACTTATATATTTTAAAGGGACTTCCATATGGCCATTTTTATCAAAGCATCTTTAATAATTGATGCATGGCATAGCTGACGTTGGCTAATATAATATGCATGGCTATTGTGTTTGTGATTCATCTGATGAATTATTACCGTTCTTGTCGTCCTACATTAAAACCAAACCAATGATATTCAATCTAATTTTATGAATATGAACATTATAACTGTTCCGGTAAGCATTATATTTATAGAGATCATTAACATTTTTAGTTATGATTGAAAAACAATATCTCACAAATATCTTTATCGTTCTTTTTCATTAACACTGATCTCATATTTTTTTATATCAAAAGTATATAATCTTGTCAGTTACAGACATGTCAAATCGCATTCGGTTGAGTGGTAATTACCTTTACACGGCGAAGGTATGGTGACGCGCGAAAAAAATAATTGTAAAGATTCCGTGCAGTGTTCAGTAATCCTCGATTCAAAGTCGTTGTAACCGTTAACGCCCGACTCTTTCAAGGAGCCGCTTGTATACTATAGATTGGAGATAAATTAACATCTTTTGAAAGCTGCTATAAAACTAGTAAATTAAATAAATGATTGAAGGCAGCGTGCAGCTTATAGTTTCAAATTATTATTAACTTTCGTAATTTCAAAAGCAAACAAAATGACCTTACAGTGACCTGTTTTAGACAAAAGCTTAAAAACTGCATTGCTTCCGGTGTTTTGTTTATTTCATTTTTTGTCACTTGTTAGCTCCACTGGCCAAAGGCCAGCGGGGCTTATGTCATGGTCCTGTGTCCGTCGTGTGTGCGTGCGTGCGTGCGTCCGTGCGTGCGTGCGTTAACTTTTTCTTTAAACATCTTCTCCTAAACTACTGGTCCAAATCTGATGAAATTTCTCAGGAATGTTCCTGTGGTGAACCTCTTTTAAATTTGTTCAAATTATGCCCCTGGGGTCAAATTTGACCCTGCCCCGGGGGGTCAAAAAATTGAAAATTTGCTTATATAAGGACTATTTTGTGCAAACTTTATAAATCTTCTTGTCCATAACCATTAGGCCTAGGGCTACCAAATTTGGTATGTATTGACATCTTATAGTCCTCTACCAAGTTTGTTCAAATTATGCCCCTGGGGTCAAATTTGACCCTGCCCCGGGGGGTCAAAAAATTGAAAATTTGCTTATATAAGGCCTATTTTGTGCAAACTTTAAAAATCTTCTAGTCCGTAACCATTGAGCCTAGGGCTACCAAATTTGCTATGTAGTGACATCTTATAGTCCTCTACCAAGTTTGTTCAAATTATGCCCCTGGGGTTAAATTTTACCCTGCCCCGGGGGGATCAAAACATTGAAAATTTGCTTATATGAGGCCTATTTGTGCAAACTTTAAAAATCTTCTTGTCCATAACCGTATGGCAAAGGGCTACCAAATTTGGTATGTAGTGACATCTTATTGTCCTCTACCAAGTTTGTTCAAATTAGGCCCCTGGGGTCAAATTTGACCCTGCCCCGGAAGGTTAAAAAATTGAAAATTTGCTTAAATAAGGCTTATTTTGTGCAAACTTTAAAAATCTTCTTTTCCATAACCATTGGGCCTAGGGCTACCAAATTTGCCATGTAGTGACATCTTATAGTCCTCTACCAAGTTTGTTCACATTATGCCCCTGGGGTCAAATTTGACCCTGCCACGGGGGGGTCAAAAAATTGAAAATTTGCTTATATAAGGCCTATTTTGTTCAAACTTTAAAAATCTTCTTGTCCATAACCATTGGGCCTAGGGCTACCAAATTTGCTATGTAGTGACATCTTATAGTCCTCTACCAAGTTTGTTCAAATTATGCCGCTGGGGTCAAATTTGACCCTGCCCCGGGGGTTAAAAAATTGAAAATTTGCTTATATAAGGCCTATTTTGTGCAAACTTTAAAAATCTTCTTGTCCATAACCATTGGGCCTAGGGCTACTTAATTTTGTATGTAGTGACATCTTATAGTCCTCTATTAAGTTTGTTCAAATTATGCCCCTGGGGTCAAATTTGACCCTGCCCCGGGGGTCAAAAAATTGAACATTTGCTTATATAAGGCCTATTTTGTGAAAACTTCAAAAATCTTCTTGTCCATAACCATTGGGCCAAGGGCTACCAAATTTGGTATGTAGTGACATCTTATAGTCCTCTACCAAATTTGTTCAAATTATGCCCCTGGGGTCAAATTTGACCCTGCTCCGGGGGGTCAAAAAATTGAAAATTTGCTAATATAAGGCCTATTTTGTGAAAACTTAAAAAATCTTCTCGTCCATAACCATTTGGCCTAGGGCTACCAAATTTGCTATGTAGTGACATCTTATAGTCTTCTACCAAGTTTGTTCAAATTATGCCCCTGGGGTCAAATTTGACCCTGCCCTGGGGGGGGGTCAAAAAATTGAAAATTTGCTTATATAAGGCCTCATTTGTGCAAACTTTAAAAATCTTCTTGTCCATAACCGTATGGCATAGGGCTACCAAATTTGGTATGTAATGACATCTTATAGTCCTGTACCAAGTTTGTTCAAATTAAGCCCCTGGGATCAAATTTGACCGTTCCCCAAGGGTCACAAAATTGAACATATGCTTATATTGGGCCCATATTATGCAAACTATAAAAATCTTCTTGTCCATAACCATTGGGCCTATTTCTACCAAATTCGGTAGGTAGTGACATCTAATAGTTCTCTACTTAGTTTGTTCAAATTATGCCCATAGGAACAAATTTGACCTTGCCCCAGGGGTCACAAAAATGAACATATGCTTACATAAGGCCTATTTAGTGCAAACTTTAAAAATCTTCTTGTCCTTAATTATAGAGCCTAGGGCTACTAAATTTGGTATGTAGTGATATATAATAGTCCTCTACCAAATTTGTTCAAATTATTCCCCTGGGCTCAAATTTGACCCGGCCCCGGGGGTCACAAAACTGAACATATGAAGTTTACCAGTGGAGATTTCTGCGGCCGTTTGGCTGTGACCAACAACAACATCAACATCTTGTAAACATGAGATAAAACCCTGTCATTTAGTGCCATTTTAGGTCAGATGGTGACTGCTAACAAAGGCATTGAAGTAAGAACATGTGTTATGAATGTTTTTCTTATAAACTGAAAAAAGTCGGGTTTTATTTAAATATGTCGAAAGTGACCATATATCCGGATGAAAATATTTTGGATGACATGTTAATTTCATGTCTTTTTTGTAGTGTTAAAACCAGTTTAATAATATATTATTGATTTTAAAAACACAACTTCCATGAACATGATATAGTTATTTCAAGGAAAGTCAATATATGATACTGCACAGTAAACTCAAACTTTGTATCCAAGAGAAGGTGTTGAAATTAATGAAGTGCAATGTTCTTAACTATCGTATATGCTGCTTTTTAATAACTAATGATTCATTGTTCCATTTGTGAATCGTGACTGATCATGAATTGTTGAAATGATTGTCAATTGCTCAACAATCCATATATATTTCTGACCATTTTATAAATTTCTTAATATAAGTTATGAATTGATCTTAGAAGTCAAATGTATTACTTAATTAAATACATTTATAAATATAAAGAAATAATCTTTAGATTATCATAATATTCTCAGGCCTGTTGGTCTTAGGGATGTGTGGGTTGATGAGCAATTTCTCCTTTTATCACACTTATTTCTACCCTACCTGATCATTTCCTTCATATTCCATTTTAATTCAATTGACGTCTGCAACCTCTTTCAAATTGGGAAAGTCCAAAATGTGTTGTTTGGTAAAGGGTTAAGGCATTTTGATTCCTATGGGTCTTGTGAATCTGTTTCAAATCAAATGCGTAGATTTGATCTTCAGCATCTAAAAATATGTGAAATAGAAAGAACGACAATATCTTTTGGAGAGATAAATGTACCTACGTTATAAGCAAAGGACCTGTGCAACAATTCCGAGGCTTTTTTGTCTGTTTAGTTAACACGGTAGTAACTTTTTCCATATATAAAAATGCTCACCCTTCCAACTTTAAGCGCCCAGTGGGACGAGGGATAGAAAGAGAAAGTTACATGCTTGAGTACATTTCAACCCAAGCGCATTACACGTTTTTTTCGCAAAGAAAAAACAGTGGAGCGATACAGGGCCATCATGGCCCTCTTGTGTTTATATCTGTTTTAGATATAATCTGATCATGCCTTATGCATATGTTAAATATATATGTTGTAATAGTTGAACTTTTATTTGACGATTTTTAAATACATCGTCCATCATTAGATTAGAGACATGTCCGATCGTATTCGAATTTTTGTA